>NC_081405.1:586142185-586445310 GCF_030272615.1 Cryptomeria japonica | reverse complement strand
GCTTATCAATTACAATTTCTTCCTGAATTGCTTCTTGGGTTTCTTCTCCTACAAAGTTTTTCAGGAATTTCATCTTCTGTAGGGTTTTCTTGCATTTCCCTATCTATGGCATTCTCTTCTTCTGAAGTGTCTACTGCAATGACCTCTGCTAGCTTACTCACTAGTTGAGTTTCTGTGTCCTTCTTCTTGTTCTCCTAACATACACTTTTGAAACTGACGTAGGAGTTCTTGTTTTTGCATGACACCTCTTGGCTACAGGAGGAATATGCACTTCCTGCGGCCGAACAACAAATTCCTCACCTGACTCCTCCTTTTCTAATTCTTTTCCTTCCTTTTACAAAACAGGTGAACCTCCTTGAAGAGAGGTAGAGGGTTGTCCTTTAGTTAGCCCTACTTCAATATTTTCTTCTAAAATTATTGCAGCTCCTTCAGTAACTAACAAACCCTCTTCTTCACTGGAAAGATCTTCTATAGCTACCCCTTCTTGAACCGGAGGATTATCTTCAATAGGGGCTTCTTTTGCCCTAAATTGTAGAATGTCTTCAAACACACCCCATTCCATCTATGAAACATATCTCAAGGACCATTGTACCAGCAACTTTAATAGTCCATGATGGCTAACAGAGCGATTGCCATATTTTTTAGTCTCTTTAGCACTTATAGAAATGAGATGGTACAAGAAATTTGGGACATTAACTCACCGATTATGTCGTAGATGACTGAGTAGCTTGAAGTGAGGCGAGTGGAGATTTGAATACCATCCTTCACAGGTGATATACTTCATGATATACAAAGCTACCTAAGGCCAGTGTGCTAGCAAAGAAACCCTTCTAGTTCCTTGCCTATCTATCATTAAGGGTCCGTCTGTAGCAATTATGAACTTTGCCCTGGCACTCCTTCCATCCTTCAATTCTGGAAAGAATTCTCCTTCCTGTAGCAAACCTGTGACCTCCGTAATTCTCTGCTCTATACCAATTACCCTCAACCCCTTAAGTGTAGCTTCTCCTTCATCAAAAGAATGCATAAATTCTGCAGCTATTTCGTCATTGAAATCCCTAATCTTCAAGAAATACTCCAGCTAGCCGTGGTTTTCGAAATAGTGTACACAGACAACATCCTGCAGCAACCCTTCATGCACAGTCGGTTCATGGCAAATCAGATCACCTCCCATCTTTTACTCTGATACTTTCGCAGCTTCACCAAAATGTTTGAAAGATTCCAAAAGGCTAAAATCTTCATATCTAAAATTAGGCGGCAGAACTTATTATTCACTCGTGTGAAATAATAATCATCATAAGTAATGTTAGTTAGGAAATCAGTTCGGGATAATAAATCTTACTGGGAAAAAGGACCATAAAGTACCCCGCCTAACTTAACCTAGCATGTGTCCACACAGGCCGATAAGATGTCAGGTTTGAAGCGGATTAAAACAGGATTAAAGTCATAATGAAATAATAAATGCAAAATTAAAATAAAGTACAATATACACGTACCTACAAATGGGCGAAAATGATTGCAAAATGGAATGAAGTGATAGATAAGAAAGTGGGATGAAATGTAGTTGATGGAACTTTATGTACGGAGAATAATATTTCACATGGAAATATCTAATTATGATACAGTAAATAAGTTCGCTACAAAAGATGCAGGAACATCACCTTTATTAACATGCCCAAGTGCAACAAGAAGCTCATGAATTGTTACCAAATCATTATCAGTTACTGCAGGACTATCACCAGTTGCTGCAAGAACTTCACCAGTTGCTGCAGGAACTTGTGGTTCTTTTTGAGGAGCAAACTACTACAAAAACTCTTCTCTAGTAGCCGGCTTGTGATAAAGGTGTAGTCGGTGTCCATTCACTAAAAGTTTGAATCTAATAACATCTATGGTGGACAACCAAACTGCTCCATTATGAAAAACTTCTTCTATTTGATAAGGACCCAACCACCATGTTTGGAGTTTTCCCTTAGCATCCTTATATCTGGAATCATACAAGAGTGCCCAATCACCAACTTTGAATTTCTTTTCTTTGATATACTTATCATGCCATCTGGCTCTTTGGTTTTGAATCAACTCTGTCTGTTGAACTGATATTTTTCTCCATTCATCTAAAACATTTAACTACTGAATGTGTTCCTTTTGTGCTTCAGATAATGTCATATTTAGTTGTAGGACTGTTCTCAAGGTTTTATGCTCAAATTCAATAGGCATCATTGCTATTTTGCCATAGACCATCTCAAAAGGTGTGAATCCAATTGGTGTTTTCTAGGTTGTACTATATGCCCAAATTGCCTCTGAAAGTCGATTAGACCAATCTTTCTTGTGGGTAGACACTATTTTTCTAAGAATACCCTCAAGTTCTCTATTGGTAACCTCTACTTGATCATTAGACTATGGATGGTATGGAGTAGATTTCCAGTGTCTTATATTATATTCATTGACCAAAGCTTTTATCAATGTTGATGTAAATTGAGGTCCCTGATCTAAGACAATTTCCCTAGGTACTCCATACCTTGTAAATATTTCCTCATATAGAAACTCAGCTACCTTATTATCTCTTGCATGTTGCATAGCTTTAGCTTCTACCCATTTTGTCACATAGTCTATACATATTAAAATATAAGATTTGCCATTAGAAGGTGGATCAATGGGGCCAACAAAATCTAATCCCCATTTATCAAATGGTGTTATAGATATTTGAGGATATAGGGGCATTTCATCAGATTTTGTAGGTCTGCCCATTCGCTGACACCTATCACACTTCCTTGTGTACTGAGCTACATCCTTGTGTAGTGTAGGCCAATAATAACCAGTATTGAGTATTTTCAATGCTGTCCTTTTGGCAGCAAAATGACCTCCACATGGTTCATCATGACATGCATGCAAGATGTCATATGTTTCATCTTCTCTGACACATCTTCGCATAACTTGATCAGGTCTAGTATAGAATATACAATCAGCAATCCATGAAAAATTAAAACTTTTTTCAACTAACAACCTTCTTTCCTTAGGAGAAAAAGAGATTGGCATCTTAACTGCAGCTAAATAGTTGGCAATATCAGCATACCAAGGTGTATGAGCTTGTATGAGAAACAAATGCTCATCTAGAAAAGTGCCATCTATCATTGTAGAGTCTTCCTGCAATTGAAGACGTGAAAAATAATCTGCAACAACATTAGACTTCCCTGGCTTATCAACAATTGTGATATCAAATTCCTGCATCAACAATAACCAGCGAGCCAATCTACCGGTGATTGATGGCTTATTCATAAGATATCTAATTGCAGTACAATCTATATGCACAAATATTGGATACCCTGTAATATAGTGTCTAAACTTGTTAAGGGCATATATGATAGCTAGCATCTCTTTTTCAGTAACTGTATAATTCAATTCAGGTCCTTGCAAATTCTTGCTAATATAATATATGGCATTTTCCAACTTGACAACTTTCTGTCCTAACACTACTCCTATAGCATAATCAGATGCATCAATATGGATTTGAAATGGTAGAAACCAATTAGGTCCTTTAAGAATTGGTGCTTGAGTCAAAGCATGCTTAAGCTTTAAAAAAGCTTCATTGCATGTTGAGGTCCATTTAAATTATGCATCTTTAGTAAGCAGTGTATATAAGGGACTTGCAATTTTGCTGAAATCTTTAATGAACCTTCTATAGTATCCAGCATGGCCAAGAAAACTCCTCACATCTTTCTGCTTCACAGGGTCATTAATTTGTTGAATAACCTCAATTTTTGCTAGATCCACCTGTATACCTTGTACAGACATATGATGACAACCTCCAAAGCCAACACAACTACCTACTCAACCATTGCCTAATCCAAATATTAAATCTCAGCAACAACAACAAGCTTATTCAGCTAATGCTAACCAATATCCAGCCTATTCTTTGTCACTAGAAGATATTCACCTCTGATTTGGAACAACCCTACCTAGTCCCTCTCATCCAATTATTACTGGAGTACCAGAGGAGTAGCCAACCTCTGATCCTAATGCTGCAATACCTCATAATCAAATATTACCACCATTTCCTCAAAGATTGTCTGACAAAGAAGTTTCAACTGAATAGCAACAAAGCTTTGATATTCTTGACCAACTAAAGTACATTTGTGTTAAAATTCCATTGCTGCAAGCAATAAAGGATGTTCCAATATATGGTAAGGCATTGAGAGAGGCATGCCTAAAGAAACCTGGCAGAAAGAAAAAGGATCCACAAACAGTTCATGTTATGGGTCAATTAGCTGATATTATGTTGGGAAAGTTGCTATTCCAAAATATTCTGATCCAGGCAGTCTTGTTGTGACTATAGTCATTAATGGTAGTCAAATAAAGAATGTTTTAATTGATTTAGGAGCAGCCATTAATGTAATGACAAGGGAAGTAATGAAACATCTTGAGATAGATAGTTTAAGGGCCACACCTATAGTTCTTCAACTTGCTGATGGCTCTGTAGTAAGACTTGATGGTATAATAGAAGATATAATGGTCATACTAGATTCCTGGGAATACCCTGTAGACTTTATGATTTTATCCCCAAAAGCAACATTGGGGGGATATCCAATCATTTTGGGAAGACCATGGCTGGCCACAGTAGATGTATATATTGGGGGTAGATCAGGAGACATGACTATCTCAGATGGTAGTTCCACAAAAACATTGGCTTTGTATTCCCCTGCACAACCTCAGCTTGAGCAGCAGCAGGCTGTTTGGCCTATTTTGGGAGAGGAATCTGAAGAGATAGACTCTATTAATCATCTTATGATGATTAATTGAGTACCACCCATGCAGTTATATAATGAATAATCAATCATTTATAAGGTTCTGACAAATGAATTAATAGAAGACAGAGAATTGCAGGAACTGGTTTCGAATATTGCAGGATTGGACTTTCCTGCAGCCACTGATATTTTGCACACTTTGTTGCCACTGGAGTTGTCATATTCTCATGTTTCTGATATAAATCAGATTGATCTTACTATCAAGCTAGAGGTTGCATTAAATAAATATTTGAACATCAACAAGAATATAGCAGATATTCAGAAGGATAGCTTGGTAGACTTACTAAAACTCCATAGAAATGCCTTTGCATGGGATTACAAGGATATGAATGGAATTGATCCAGCAGTTTGTACACATCGCATTTATATAAAGGATGAGTGTTGTCCCCTTAGACAACCTCAAAGAAGAGTCAATCCTGCCTTGAAAGAGATAGTTAAAGAAGAATTGCAGAAATTGTTGAAAGTTGGATTTATTTATCCTATTTTTGACAGTTAATGGGTATCAGCTTTGGTGATAGTTCCTAAAAAAGGAAGCAAATGGAGAGTATGTGTTGATTATAGAGCCTTGAACTTGGCCATAAGGAAGGATCATTTTCCACTACCCTTTGTAGATCAGGTATTGGATTCTTTTGCTGGTAAGAAAATTTTTTCATTTTTGGATGGATTCAGTGGCTATAATCAAATACAAATAGCCCCTCAGGACTAGGAGAAAACAACATTTACTTGTCCATGGGGCACTTATGCATATTTTGTTCTTCCTTTTGGGTTGTGTAATGCTCCAGCCACTTTTCAAAGAGCGGTCATCAGTATTTTTTCTGAGATTTCTCAAGACATAATGGAGATTTACATGGATGACTTTACAACCTATGGTTCTAAATTTGATTAGGCATTGGATAATTTGAAGAAAGTTTGGCAGCGGCACAAAAAATGTCTACCCCAACATTAATAACAATAATATCTCTAATTGAAATCTCAATCCGAAGTTTTCATATTCATATGGTAGAGTTTACTATTCTCATGGTTGGTGTTCATTTAGTTGTCAATCTAGGAATGTAAAACTTGAAATGGGTCTGCAAGATATATGCACTAAGCTCCTTGAATGATTATTCTCAATTACTAGAAGAAAAGTAGGAATAAAAATCAAAAAGACTAAATGAAATCTTTTCAAAATTATTCTAAAATGAACTAATGGAAATAACAGGACTAACGTTGTTCTGCCTTGGCTGCAGGAACAGTCAAACGATCTATTTCTAGTGGTTGCAGGAACATCCCAGTCATGAACTTCTACTGCAACTAAGTAAAAACTAAATTCAATAATCATAAACATGGAATCACTCACCAAGTGGGCCCCCTTGGATGAGTGATATCAAACTCTCAGTAAAAAACTCTTAACAGATTAGAATAATATGTTTTCCTTCATTTCTTCCTGAAAGATGATTACATATCCAAAAGATGAAAATCTAGAATATGTGACAAAAACTACTCAATCCTTTTCTATTCTATCTAACACTCAGAAAGGAAGGGAGAGCTTATTAAATAGAAAAGACAAAGCACAATGGATAACTACAATTACACCTAGAAGAAAAGGCGGGTCACTGCTAGACAAAGGGGATAACAGAGAGCTTGGCTACAGGAACTGTTGATCTGTAACCGAACCATAGTCCTTTGCACGCCAAAGAAATATTTTATAGATTATGCCTTAGATCATGCTCACTTGAATCTCCTTCAATTTGACCTCTAGCTCTCTGGCGTGATTCTCCAGTCCTTAGGCATGGAAGAGAATTCTTCACTACAGCATCAATTATTACCTGCACTAAAACATAAACAGAATACAAGGACACACATATGTGTTTTACTTTAACTAATACATTCATTAACTCACATATGAAATCATTCTAAATAATCTGCATATCACAAAGACAAACGATTTGGCTGTAGGAATAAATTGGCATGGCTGTAGGAAGAAATTGGCAAGGTTCAAACATGATTTCTTAAGTTTGGTTTTTAAAACATGGATTACATATAGTCAATGCACAATATTTTACTTTCATAATGCAACCCAAAAGACACCAAGAAAAACCTAAAAGTCCTGATAAAAACATGTCAATACACTGACTTATCAGGTATAACATCAAATTTACTTAGAAAGTGGCCAAAATAGAAAACATCCGAGTAGAAATGTACCAAAACAAGCTAGTGAAATTCATAGTTGACAACAAGTACTAGGCAAAATGGAACAATCTAAGTTTTCACAATCAAAAGGGGAAGGCTCCCCTTCTTCCATTAAACAAAATTCCAAGAAGAAGCATCCTTTTCTAGAGATTCAAAAGGAGTAGTGCTAGAGAAGCCATCAAAGGTAGTAAATCAATCCAACAAGCAAGTTGTTGACCCTAGAAGGGGAACCTGGATATCAAGAGAAAAGAGATTTTGGAACCATGGATGGGATGAGGCTAGAACTTGAAAGAGATCCAAAAGGCATACAATTTCTACCAATTGGTCTTAGAGTATATCCATATCATCCAATAAGAAACAAGACTAATTCATGTGTGTCATGAATTGAAATGCTTTATGATTTTTTCTCTTGGTGCCATGGCTCATTAGATGTTTGTGTCTTGTTAAGTATTATTACATGCAAATTCTTGTTTATCTTAATTAATTATTCTTCACATAATTCATAATTCTCCTAATTTTACTCTTCAGAAATATCCTTAGAAATTTCTCTTTGCATTTATCTTTAATATAAATATTTTGATTTATTACACTCTAATAATATTTTTCATTGTATTTCTCCCCCCACAGGAAAGATGAAAGAATGCACAATCAAAGTATATATAGTTAAATATGTTTAAATAATATAGATTATTTGATTTCATAATTAGCTAGCTAATATTGCTTCAAAATTAAATGTTTGATTAAATTTTAGTTATATTTATTTAAAATAAATAAATTACTTATTATTAACAACTACTTTTTTGAAGCCACATTCAATGTCATTACAAAGTCACTCTCAAAACTATTTGAATAACTAAAAGGTTTATCTGAAATCCATGTATGTATGTATGTATTATGTATACATACATACAAATATACATATGTACATTTATATATGTATGTGTGTATATACATACATACATATGCATATGCATATGCATATATTGTGTGTATTTATGTATATTTGTATTAAACCAAAACTTATATAACTTCTATTGTTACATCTAGGGATATACATTCATGTGATGATATTGTTTCACCTATTGATAGTATGTCATGCATCCCATTATAGTAAGTTTTCTACAATCTTGGATTCTCTTATGGATACTCCTATTCTTTATATACAAATAACCCATAAATCTATTAGTTAGAATATCTATAAAAAATAATATTTTATTTTATGCTTAAAGAAACTATAGATTTATTAGTATCATTGTTTATTAGAAATAAAAATTGGTAGAAGTAGAAGTCACATGATATTTTAAATCCAATGGGAATCTCTATTTGTACCTATAAAAAAATATATGTTGTTATATCCCTAAGGAAATCATAGATTTATTATTACCAATGTTTAATAGCAATAAAATTTGGTAGTATTATAAGTCATATGATACTTTAACCATAGTTATTTTTATCCATTTGCATATCATGACTATGTTAGGAACCAAAGGACAACCGAAAGGGGGGGGTGAATCAGTTGTAAATGAATTTCAGCCTAATTATAACCTAATAAAACTTGATACTTAATGCCGGTAAACCAAACTTAATGCCAGTTAGCTAGATAAACAATTAATATCAATACTAATGAAACTTAATGCATGAAACTGAAGGAGAAACAACATCCACAACACATAACATATAGATTTTGATGTGGAAACCTAACAAAGGGAAAAACCACAGTGGGAAACCTTACCCACAATCAGATGATACAATTGCAAATAGTATGTGTATACAAATGGGGTTTGCACATATATAAAGGCTAACCGCCTAGAGCACACTGCTCAAATGGGAGTCGCAATGACTATAGTAGGATGGTTAAATCGTAGAATAATGTACTACTCAAAATAGCATCTCCAATGCTGGATTCAGTACTGGTTAAGCTGTGATAAACACCTTCAAAAACCTTCCTTGAACCTTCTCTATGGTCTTCTCATATGATCTTCAATACTTGCACATACCATGTTACAATACCATAACCTTACATACCATATCCCATATCTCATCAATTGAGATCTTACATATATACAAAACCTAAGACCAAATCTGTAGGTCGGATCACTAATAATATTACAATACAATCAATTACAAATAAGTCTTGATGTGATGCAACATGTCGGATCAATACATTTACAACAATATCCAATCAATAAATCATCTCCATAATGTGTCGTGCTGATCTAGAATAGATAATGCATACTGGTCCATAACCTAGACCAATCTGCCGGTAATAGCAAATATGTCAACCCGATTAGACTAATAACCAAAACACCTAAGCCACATATCCAAACCATGTCTTCAACATAATCAAGTGATCTTCAAATGATAACAAGTCATAATTAGTGGGTAAGTGCACAAAGTTGTGTCCACTTAGTGTGGAAGTTTTACACTTAGAAAAAAAAGGCAAATCTCACGGAACGCATGAGAAACGAAATGAGATCCTGTTTAGCTTCGAGATCCTGAGCCTAGATCTAAAAATGGGATCCCATTTCAAAAATGAAACGGGATCCCATTTTTTCAAAAACAAAACGAGATCCCGTTTTAAAAAAAAAAAAATTTTTTTTTTTAAATGCAAGCTATATATACATGAAATATAAAATTTATATATAAGTCACATTTCTCTTTATCTTTTTCTTCCTTTGTATCTCACTTTGTCCCCTCTCTCCCAAAATCTAAAACTATGTCTCTGCCTCTCTATCACGTCCTTGACTCTTTACTCTTTATCTTTGCTATCTCTATACACCTCCCCTTAACCCCCTACCTACATAACATAGGTCATATTATGTCACAATAGGTCCTATTATGACATAATACCCCTTAACAAGTCATAGTAAGGGGTATAAAGTCATAATAAGTCTTCTTAAGGGGTTTTATTATATAATATGACCTATGATGTCATAATAAGACCTATGATGATATAATAGGACCTATTACATCATCATAGGTCTTATTATGTCATTATTAGTCTTATTATGACATAATACCCTTTAACGGGTCCTACAAAGGGGTATAATGTTAAGTCCTCTTAAGTGGTCTTATGACATTATAGGACCTATTATGACATAATAGGTCCTAATATGTGATAATCAACCTTATTATGTCATAATAGATCCTACTAAGGGGTCTTATGTCATAATAGGTCCTGTTAAGGGGTCTTATGACATAATAGGTCATATTATGTCACAATAGGACCTATTATGTCACAATAGGTCCTACTTTGTGACAATGTGACCTATTATGACATAATAAGTCATATTATGACATTATAGGTCCTATTATGACATAATAAGTCATATTGCGACATAATACATCCTATTATGTCACAATGTGACCTATTATGACATAACATGTCGTATTATGGCATTATAGGTCATATTATGTCACAATAGGTCCTATTATGACATAATACCCCTTAACTCTCTAAAAGTACCATCTCTCTCTATCAACCAACTTATCTTTCTCTACATATGTCATAATAGGTCCTACTAAGGGGTCTTATGTCATAATAGGTCCTAGTAAGAGGTATAATGTCATAATAGGTCCTCTTAAGGGGTCTTGTGATATAATAGGTCGTATTATGACATAATAGGTCGCATTATGTCATAATAGGACCTATTATGTCACAAAGGAACCTATTATGACATAATAGGTCATATTAAAACATTATAGGTCCTATTATGTCACAATAGGTCCTATTATGACATAATACCCATTAACAAGTCCTAGTAAGGGGTATAAAGTCATAATAGGTCCTCTAAAGGAGTTTTATGACATAATATGACCTATGATGTCATAATAGGACCTATGATGACATAATAGGACCTATTATATCATCATAGATCCTATTATGTCATTATTAGTCCTATTATGACATAATACCCTTTAACGGGTCTTAGTAAGGGGTATAATGTCATAATAGGTCCCCTTAAGGGGTCTTATGACATAATAGGACCTATTATGACATGATAGGTCCTCTTAAGGGGTCTTATGACATTATAGGACCTATTGTGACATAATAGGTCCTATTATGTGATAATAAACTCTATTATGTCATAATAGGTCCTACTAAGATCCATCTTATGTCATAATAGGTCCTAGTAAGAGGTATAATGTCATAATAGGTCCTCTTAAGGGGTCTTATGACATAATAGGTCCTATTATGTGATAATCTATCATATTATGTCATAATAGGTTCTACTAAGGCGTCTTATGTCATAGTAGGTCCTATTAAGAGGTATAATGTCATAATAGGTCTTCTTAAGGGGTCTTATGACATAATAAGACCTATTATGACATAATAGGTTGTATTATGTCAAAATAGGACCTATTATGTCACAATAGGTCATATTATGACATTATAGGTCCTATTATGTCACAATAGGTCCTTTTGTGACATAATACCCCTCAACTAGAATCTAAACATACCATCTCTCTCTTCCAACCAACTTATCTTTCTCTACATATGTCATAATATGTCCTACTAAAGGGTCTTATGTCATAATAGGTCCTCTTAAGGGGTCTTATGATATAATAGGTCGTATTATGACATAATAGGTCATATTATGTCATAATAGGACCTATTATGTCACAATGAGACCTATTATGACATAATAGGTTGTACTATGACATTATAAGTCCTATTATATTGCAATAGGTCCTATAATGACATAATACCCCTTAACATGTCCTAGTAAGGGGTATAAAGTCATAATAGGTCCTCTTAAGGGGTTTTATGACATAATATGACCTATGATGTCATAATAGGACCTATGATGACATAATAGGACCTATTACGTCATCATAGATCATATTATGTCATAATTGGTCTTTTTATGACATGATACCCTTTAATAGGTCCTATTGAGTGGCATAGTGTTATAATAGGTCCTCTTAAGGGGTCTTATAATATAATAGGATGAATTATGACATAATGGGTTCTCTTAAGGGGTCTTATGACATTATAGGACCTATATGACATAATAAGTCCTATTATATGATAATCGATCATATTATTTCATAATAGGTCCTACTAAGGGGTCTTATGTCATAATAGGTCCTGGTAAGAGGTATAATGTCATAATAGGTTCTCTTAAGGGGTATTATGACACAAAAGGACCTATTATGTCACAAAAGGACCTATTATGACATAATAGGTCGTATTATGACATTATATGTCTTATTATGTCAGAATAGGTCTTGTTATGACATAATACCTTTTAACAAGTCCTACTAAGGGGTATAAAGTCATAGTAGTTCATCTTAAGGGATTTTATGACATAATATGACCTATGATGTCATAATAGGACCTATGATGACATAATATGACCTATTATGTCATCATAGGTCCTATTATGTCATAATCAATCCTATTATGACATAATACCCTTCAATAGGTCCTACTAAGGGGTACACTATAATAATACATCCTCTTAAGGGGTCTTATGACATAATAGGACCTATTATGACATGACATGTCCTCTTAAGGGGTCTTATGACATTATAGGACCTATTATGACATAATAGGTCTTACTAAGGGGTCTTAAGTCATAATAGTTCCTATTAAGAGGTATAATGTCATAATAGGTCCTTTTGAGGGGTCTTATGACATAATAGGACCTATTATGATGTAATAGGTCCTATTATGTCACAATAGGACCTATTATGACACAATATGACCTATTATGACACATTAGGACCTATTATGTACCAATGAGACTTATTATGACATAATAGGTTGTATTATGATATTATAGGTCCTACTACATCACAATTTATAAGATCTTCTAAAATCTAGAATCTGTATATTATAACTCTTAGAGATCTGAAACCATTCTCAAACATCCTGCTAATATATACATAAAATATAACTTCAAGTATAAGAAAGGAAAAAGACAACGGGAAATATGACTTAAATTTAAATTTAATATTTCATGTATATATAGTTTGTTTGTTTTTGTTTTTCTTTAAATTTAAAAAAAAGGAACCGGGATCCTGTTTGCTAAACATTTTTTTAATTATTTTAAAAAATGAAATGGGACGGGATCCCGTTTCTAAAAATTTGAACTTTGGTTCGGTTGTAGCTTCGGTTTTGGCTTGGGAAATGGCTTGGAGAACCGACCCTTAGGCTTGGACCTGGTTTGACCTGCAACTTGAAGGCCAAATCAATCTTCATATAAAATAATGACTTCAAAAATATATCTGAACACCAAATTTTCAGAGTTTTTATAAACAATGAAAACCCATTATAGTAGAGGCTATCTAGATTCTAAATATGTAATTTTAAAAAAAAATTGATCAATATTTTTATATTTAAAATAATTACTAATGAAAGAGGTTTATAAACTCGAAATAACATGGTTTTTTTGTTTTTTTAATAACTTTTTTCTTTTTAAGTTTTTTGAAAAAAAAATTATATGGAATCAAACTAGAGACAATTCTATACAGTTAAAAAAAAAAAACCAAAAAATGTTAAGTTTAGGTCAAATTATGCTTGCCGTACACAAGAATTTTTCAAAACAATGATTATGCCCAATAAAAAATTAACAAAAAAAAAAAAGGCAAAAAAAATTTACAAAAAAATATTCTCATCAAAGCTGAGTGAGTTATAGATCTTTTCCCAAAAGGATTTATAAAAAAAATTTCATTTAGGTCAAATTATGCTTGTCGTACACGGGCATGGTATGGTCCTGAAAAGTGACTTTTAAACTATAGGTTTTAGTAATGCCTATTCAAACTTCATTTTTAAGATCTGGGTATTAAAATAAATTACATATTTGGAAAGTAGACTTCGAGCATTACATTTTCTATTATTGAATTTTTCCAAGATTCATTCTTTAAGTGCCTCAAATATTTAGGTCAAAAAGGATGAAATTGAAAAAAAAGGGAAAAACCTTCCATTTTTTGGCCAAAAAGTGGACACAACTTCTTGCACTTACCCTACTGTCGGTGAACCATATAACTTGCCAGTGAACAATATACTGATGACTGTGCATAAGTCACTGAACTTGTTGGTGAACAAAATGTGTCAGTTCAACAGTAAACTAGTATAACCATAGTGCCAAATAAATAATGTAGATCTCTAGAAGGATAAGTGTTGACATCAATGACAAAGCTAATGCAACACATCCATAATACCAACAATCTCTCCCTTTAGCATTGATGGCAACACAAGATGGAAAAACATTTAAGTGTCGAAACAGAATGCCAAAATAAAAAAACCAACAATCTCTAGAAGAGATCAATAACAAAAATCAAAAACAAAATACAAAGAGTAAATAACTCTCCCCCAATGAAAAATGTCTCCCCAAATACAAAGCTTTTCCATAGATATCATCTCTCTCCATTTGACATCAAATGCCAAAGCAATAAAAATACAAATACATACAACCAACTACCCCCCCTGAGAAGTAGCTCTCCTATATCAAAGCCAAAAAGAAGATTTCTCTGTTAGTTTCTGTCGGTTTGATGTCAATCTCCAATAATCTACGTCTCTATTGGTGAGGGTATTACCCCAATCTTCTCTCTGAAATATTCAAAGGTTTCCTTAGGCAAAGGCTTAGTGAAGATATCTGCAATCTACTCTTTAGTATTCACATAAACCAATCTTACTTCTTTTGCTTCAACATTCTCTTTCAGAAAATTGTATTTGATAGAAACATGTTTAGTCTTAGAGTGAAATACCAAATTCTTTGATATATCAATTGCTGTTGAATTATCACAATAAATGATTATAGGTTCTCTGTATTTTACCTTTATGTCCTTCAACATTTTCTTAATCCATAATACCTGTGTACAATTAGTTGTTGTTGCAACATATTCTGACTCTGCTATTGATAATGATGTACAATTCTGCTTCTTTCTTATCCATGAAATCAATCTGCTACCAAGAAAGAATGCTCTGCCAATGGTACTCTTTCTGTCATCTACATCTCCTGCCCAATTTGCATCGGTGTATGCACATAAATCAAAATTTTCATCTTTAGGATACCATAAACCAAGATTTGTTGTGCCTTGTAGATACCATAAAATCCTTTTTACTGCTGATTCATGATTTTCTTTAGGATTACTCTGAAATCTTCAAACAATACATACTACATTCATTATATCAGGTCTTGTTTGTGTCAGATATAGTAGACCTCCAATCGTAGATTTGTATCTTGTCGGATTAACAGGAGCTAAATCATCCTTCAATATCAATTTGTCAGTTGTAGTCATAGGAGTACTTACCGGTTTAGAGTTTTCCATACCAAATTTCTTCAATAGTTCCTTCAAGTATTTTATTTGACATATGAATATACCTTTATCAGTTTGTGAAATCTGCAATCCTAGAAAGAATTTTATCTCCCCAATCATAGACATTTCAAATTCTTCCTGCATCTTGTTAGCAAAGTTCTTACACAATCATCAACAAAAACTTCAATAACCAAGATGTCACCATTAGTCACTTTATAATATAAGTTGATGTTAGCACTACCTTTAGTGTAACCAAGCTTCAAAAAATATTTGTCCAATCTAGCATACCAAGCTCTAGGAGCTTGCTTCAATCCATACAAAGATTTCCTTAATCTGCAAACCATATCTTTATCATTTGTTAATGAAAACCCATCAGGTTGTTCAATGTAAACTTCCTTTTCAAGATAACCATTCAAAAATGCACATTTTACATCCATCTGATATACTTTATAGTTCTTATGAGCTACAAATGCAAGAAATAATCTGCCTTCCTCAATTCTAGCTACTGGTGCAAAGGTTCCATTATAATCAATTCCCTCTTTCTGTGAATATCCTTTACACACTAATCTTGCTTTGTTCCTGATTACTTTACCATCTTCATTAAGTTTATTTCTAAATACCCATTTAGTTCCAATTACATTTTTGTCTTTAGGCCGAGGAACTAATGTCCATGTATTTTTCTTTTCAATTTGTCGTAATTCGTCTTCCATTGCTTTTATTCAATGTTCATCTTAACATGCTTCAATAACAAATGCTGGTTCAATTTGAGAAATTAAGCATATCTCTTCATTTTCCAATCTTCCTCTTGTCATAACACCTTGATATTTATTCCCAATTATCTGATTTTCTGAATGATTCAGTCTTACATACCTAGGTTTATTCACATGCTATTGTTCTTCAGTCACTGTGGAATTCTCTGATGATGTCGGTGTGACTGGATTCACATTTTGTACTGGTGCACTCTCTACTAGTTCATTTATGATCATCTCAACTACCGGTTCAAAATCTACAGACCTTTAATTTCCTCTAAAGTGTTCATTTATCTTCACATTAGCACTGTCAATGATCTTTTGCAATCTTATATTAAAAAATCTATATGTCTTGCTCTTAGATGAATAACCAAGAAATATTCCTTCATCACTTCTAGGATCAAATTTGCCAACATACTCATCTCTCCTAATATAGCAATTTCTTCCAAATATTTTGAAGTATTTAAGAGTGGGAGTATTACCAAACCATATTTCATAAGGGGTCTTACCGGTTTCTCCTTTGATGTGAACTCTGTTGAAAGTGTAAATGGTTGTATTCACTACTTCTCTCCAATACACATGAGGTAGATTTGCTTCCAGTATCATGCTTCTAGTTGCTTCCAGAATAGTTATGTTTTTCCTTTCCACAATTCCATTCTGTTGAGGTGTTTGAGGTGCTGATAGTTGTCTTTTGATTCCATTCACTTCATAGAATGTATTAAATTCCTTCGATGTAAATTCTCCTCCTTGATCAGATCTTAAACATTTGATTTTCTTACCGGTTTCATTCTCTACCATTGCCTTGTATAACTTGAATTTTCTAAAAGCTTCTAATTTCTCCCTAAGAAAAGTAACCGAACACATTCTAGAATAATCATCAATAATTAGCATAAAATATCTATCTCCCTGTAGACTTCTTTTTCTTTCCAAACCACACAAGTCAGTATGAATTAAATCAAGAACATTATTGGATTTCTCAAAAATACTCTTAAAAGTTGTTCTAACTTGCTTTCCCATTTTGACATTCCTTCCATATTGGTTTATGAGGTTTCACAATCTTAGGTAAATCCCTTACTGCCTTAGTTGAACTGATATTTGCAATGCAATAAAAATTCACATGACAAAGTCTCTTATACCATAGCCAACATTCATCAATATGTGCAATCAAGCATGTCTTATCATTGTTATTCAAATGAAATTTATTACCTTTAGTCTGAGTACTGGTTGCAATTTCCAATCCAATTCTATTCATGATTTTCTATTTACCATTCTTGAATTGTAACTGAAATCCTTTTTCAACTAATTGACCAACACTCAAAAGATTATGCTTCAAACCTTCAACATAATAAACATTGTCAGTATTGTGCTTACCATCCAAAGATATAGTGCCTTTTCCTTTGATTAAACAAGCGTCATCATCGCCAAATATTACTAGACCTCCACTATATTCCTGCAAAAGATAAGAATTTACTTTTATCACTAGTCATATGATGTGAACATCCACTATCAATGATCCATTCATCTTTTTCCTCAATTTTAGCTGTTAGGGCCTACTCTACCGGTGGAACAGTAGGTGCCAATGGATCTTCCTTTATTGCAACAAAATCTCATCCATTGTCTACTGGTTCTTCATTAGAATCATTTATAACTCCTTCATCAACATAATAACATGATTTTTTTATGTTCTCAAATCTATATCTCTGATATTTAGGGTTAGGCTTATATGATCTTTTAGCTTTCTCTCTCAATATTGTATGTCTATCAGGATATCTAGATGCTATATGACCAACTTTATTGCAGTTAAAACATTTAAACAATGCTTTACCTTCATACTTACTTCCAACTGGACCTTTAGGCATTTTCCTTGCAAATAGTGCTTCAAGTTCTTCTAGTTCTTCATTTTCCCTTCTAATATCTTCAAGTTCTTTTGCATAAAGTGTTTTCTAGTCAAATTTTCTAGATGATGATGATGAAGCTATAGATGATGATTCTTTGAAGGGTAAATATATCTTAACAGTAGCAATAGGACCAAATTCCTCAAGCTCAAATGCTAAAAGTTTTCCAATCAAGGTATCTCTAGATACTATTGTATTAGGTATTGTTCTCAGTTACTTTCATTTTGTATGCCGATGGAAATGCTCTTAAAACTTTAGAAAGAATTTCATCTTCACTTAGGGATCCTCCACAACATTGTATTCCTAAAACAATTTCATTAACTATTTCCATAAAAGCATAAATTCTTTCATCTTCTTCCATTTTCAAATTTTCATACCTGACTCGAAAACATTCCAGTTTTGCAATTTTGACAGTGGTATCTCCTTCATTCGATGTCTCCAATTTATCCCAAATAGCTTTAGTAGTAGATCAGTGTGATAATCCCATGATTTGTTGATCTGGTAATGCTCTTAGAAGTGCTTGTCTTGCTTTGCAATAATTCTCTTGATCCTTACCCAATGTTGGTGGATTAGGTTGATTCAGAGTAGGACCAACATAGCCATTCTTTGTAACTTCCCATATGTCTCTTCCAATGTAATCAAGATGTGTCTCCATTCTTATTTTCCATATACCATAGTTAGTTCCATAAAGTTTCAGACTGTCCTTCTTGAAAATGTTTGCTTCCATAGGATCTCATCAAGCTGTTAGGCTTCTACAAAAAGAGGACTTAGCTCTGATACCAATTGTTAGGAACTAAAGGACAACTGACAGGTGGGGGGTGAATAAGTTGTCAATGAATTTCAACCTAATTATAGCTTAATCAAACTTGATACTTAATACCAATAAACCAAACTTAATGTCGGTTAGCAAATTAACAATTAATATCAATACCAATGAAACATAATGCATGAAACTGAAGGAGAAACAACATCCACAACACATAACACATAGATTTTGATGTGGAAACCTAATAAAGGGAAAAAACATGGTGGGAAAACTTATCCATAATTAGATGATGCTACTGTAGATATTATGTGTATACAAATGGGGTCTGCACATGCAGAAAGGCCAACCGCCTAGAGCACACTGCTCAAATGGGAGTCACAATTACTATAGTAGGATGGTTAAATCATAGAAAAATGTACTACTCAAAATAGCATCTCCAATGCTAGATTCAGTACCAACTAAGTTGTAATAAACACCTTCAAAAACCTTCCTTGAACCTTCTCTATGTTTTGCTCATATGATCTTCAATATTCGCACATACCATATTACAATACCATAACCTTACATATCATATCCGATATCTCATCATTTAAAATATTACATATATACAAAACCTAAGACCAAATGTGTAGGTCAGCTCACTAAGAATATTAAAATAAAATCAATTACAAATAAGTCTTGATGTGATGCAACATGTTGGCTCAATACATTTACAACAATATCCAATCATTAAATCATCTCCATAACATGTCGTTCTGATCTGGAATAGATAACGCATACCAATCCATAACCTAGACCAATCTTCCGGTAACAACAAATATGTCAACCCGATTAGACCAATAACCAAAACACAAAAACCACATATCCAAACCATGTCTTCGACATAATAAAGTGATCTTCAGATGATAACAAGTCATCATCAGTACTGATGAACCATATAACCTATCGGTGAACAATATACCAGTGACCTTGCATAAGTCACTGAACTTGTCGGTGAACACAATGTGTCAGTTCAACAGTAAACTAATATAACCATAGTGCCAAATCAACAATGTAGATCTCCAGAAGGATAAGTGTTGACATCAATGAGAAAACTAATGCAACACATCCATAATACCAACAGACTAAATTTTATTAATTATTTGTTAATCTCAATGGATATTTCAAAATTGATAGAATGAGAAATCATATGATATTTTAAGAGAGAATTTCTTCTCAAAAGTAAATTAGGGTTTTGATTAGCTCCTGGCATAAACAAACCCTAGGAAGATAATTAATAGTAGCAATAAATATGAAATTTAAAAATATAATTAATTCATGATAAATAAATAGAAAATAAAAATACACATTTAAATCTCTAAAGCTCATAAGAGTACGAGGGTTCACCAAAAATTATGGTAGAATAAAAGTTTGCTTACCTAAAATAATAAGGTAATAAAATTAGATATTAATAATCAAACAAATATACTAGAATTAAAATTTGTGGCATTAATTATTATCCTGAACAAAGAAAAAAATAACTATATAAATAAATTAAATATAATTAATGTATTTAGCCAAAAATATTATGTGGATATTCTTGGATATTCCTCCAACTAGGCTATGTTATTGTAATTCATGTCAACATGTTCCTATGCTTTTGTGTTCCAGTGTTTGCAAAGAATTGATCTGGCTAGTTTATCTGTTTGATATGCTAAATCAACTAGAGATACTTGATTTAGTGTTAGTTTTATGATGCTAAGTGGTGATTTGATCGAGTTATGGATTTCGGTATAAGGATTGGTTTTTCAATATCCAATGTTATAGTGTTCTGGTATTTGAACTGTTGTGCTCTCGAATGATTATATCTTGATTTGTAGATTTGGAAGAGTGTTTGGGATGTTCATGAGTATCTTCAATTTAGATGGTTCATGATTTGGTGCACCACAAGTTATCTTTTTATTCCCAATTGCTGCTGTTGAGTGATCTTGAGTATCAACATGTTGATAAATGGAGATTTGATTAAGTGGTGTTGGTATATCCATTGTGGATGGTTCTAACATGCTTGTTGGTGTTTCCTAATTGTGTCCTATTTGTTTTGTTGGTCTCCATTGATCATTGTGCATGTTATTGATGATCTCATGTTGGCAATAGACACTCATCTAGTGATTTTAGGAGACTTCTAGTGGTTGATTAGTTGTTTACATTTATCATTGATGTCAACTCTTCATAGTGATTTGATTCAGCAGTCATGACTTAGCTTATCTAGAAGATGGAGGTAACCAATAGATTGTTAACTGGTAGAACAGGGTATTTTGGTACATTTGTGTTGATCCATAATCATCTCCGGTGTTTGTGGTAATTATTTTTTTGATCTTGGTGTTTTGTAGGATCTATTGGAAGCATGTGATTGTAATATTTTAGTCCAGTGTTATGGTATAGTCAAGATTGGAGCTGACTTCATCTACACATTACATCTCTTGAAGTTGACTTGAAGGAAATTATTTTTGTGGTGAGACCGAATATATAAGATCATTGTAGTGGTTGATTTTCAGTATATTATGTTGTGTTAAGTTTTTTGTGATCAATTTTGGTGCAATTGAGCACAATTTCATGCACGCATTTTTCTTTCTGATCAAACGGTAACTGACTGAGACTGGAATAAGGTAATTAGTAGAACATAAACAGTCAATGATACAGAGCCTAACCAAAACTCAACTTTGCATTATCAGATGCTTTCTAATAGTTCATTTCATTGTAAACTCACTTTGTAATCAGATTCTAAGGCAGTGAGACTTCCCTGAAGGTTGTAGCCTTCTAAGAAATTATAATTGAGCAGTGAGCTCTAGGAAGTGAGACTGAATGCAAGTGCACTCCCCATCTATGTAATATTTATGTACTCCTAGCCATAGTATATGAATATTGTGGGTTCTAGCCCCACCATGGTTTTTCCCTTTTTGAGTTTCCATGTAAAATATTTGGTGTTGTGAATTTGTGCTTTTGTCGTTGCATGTTTATGTTCTTATTTGCTATGCATTGTTAATTGGTGGATAAATAATAAGTTTACAGTTTTAATTTTCAGTAGATGACTGATTCAGCACCCCCTCTTAGTGATCCCTGATTCCATCATCTCATGGGTCTAGTGATGTTCTTCATGTTATGCAACATTTTTGGTGTTGTAGCATATTGCATGTTCAAGGATTTTATTTGGTTCCATCCTATGTCATCATGGTATTGTATTTATCCAATGGTTGATCTATGTATTGTGTGATGTCATTTTGAAGTTAGGTCTCAAGGGTTGAGTCGATGTTGTAGTCAAGGTTGATGATTTGTATAAATAAGTGTTAAACTCATGCAATTTTGTTGATAGCTATTATGTCTGCATTAAATGAGAGTAGTGTATGTGTGAATAAGTGAATTCATCTTTCGATGAGAAGTGTAGAGTAGAGACTATTACAGAGTAGACAAATGTGCTTAACCAAAACTATCATTAGGCATTTGGTGACGCTATTATTTCAGTTCATATAAATCAGACAAGTTCTCTAAAATTTCTTGTAAGGTTGTGAACCTTCCCTAAGGGTTGTATCCTTCTGGGTTATTATATTTTGAGCAGTGAGCTCTAAGTTGTGTGCTTGAATGCATGTGCATTCCCCATTGTAACATTTACAAATAGTACTGCAGAGTATCATCTTACTGTGTGTAGGTTCCCAACATGGTTTTTTCCTTAGTCGGGTTTTCCATGTCAAAATGTTAGTGTTATGTGTGTTATTTTTATTGTTCTTATCCTTGTTCTTGTTGCAATTGATCTTATAAAAAATTGTTCGTAAAACTTATTCACCCCCCCTCTTAGTTTTTCTTCATTGTTGTTACCAACAATTTGTATCAGAGCTAGATCCTTTGGAAGAAGCTTGATTGCTTGAGGAGATTTAGGATGGTAACCTATGTTTTCAAGAAAGAAAGTCTGAGATTTGATGGAATTAATTAAATTGTATAGAAGGATCGAATGAAGTGTCATTTGAAGTGTCGTGGAGATGACTATTGGAAGATTACGAAGAATACCTACAATGTTCCTTAGAATGGTCTGGTTACTACAAACGAGATCAAGGATGTTGAACATAACATAAGAGACAAAGAAGAAACACTAAGTGCCCTAATTGATTCAAAGATGACTAATGTGATGGGATTGTAGACTACACATAAGATCTAGGAAAAGTTAGAGACCTTGTAGGAAGGGGATATACATGTCAAAGTTGCTAAACTACATAGTTTGAAAGGAAAGTATGAGATGATAAAGATGGGAGAATATGAGATCATATAATCCTTCATGGCTAAAGCAAATGAACTTGTCATAAACATCAGATGTGTAGGTGGAACTATTGAATAAGATGAGATTGTTGCTAAAGTGTTGAGATCATTGCCTCCTTCTTACAAATCTAAAATTCTCGCTATTGGTGAGATCCAAACTATGACCATTGTAAGAAGAGTCATGTTGGTAGATAAACTTGTTGCATTTGAGTTGAGTGAATCTGGAGACTCACATGGTGAATATGAGATTGCATTTAAAGCCTATGTATCTGAGAAGTATAAGTGTGATCTAGGAGAAAGATCATCTAGAGTTTCCAAATATGAAAGAGAAACGAGAGAGATACAAGAACATGAAAGAGAGATGGATGATCTTGAAGCACTTATTTCTTAGATATTCCTAAGGGAGCCAATAAGTATGATGTAAAGTTACCTTTGAAATAATTATCTTGTAATAAGATAGGACATTTGGCTTCTACATGTCCTGAAAGAATGTCAAATTATGATACACATGATAAATTTGATAAGAATGATAGATATGAGAAGCATGATAAGTATGATAATCCCTATAAGCCTAACCAAGAGTACAAATATTAGAAGAAATGTTATTATGTTGTTGATGAAGGTGTGTCAGATGAAGAGTTTGAGAATGAGAATTCAGAAGATGAATTTGTATTTATTGCTATCAAGGAAGATAATCTAGTACACTAGTGGATTATACAAGCTTCATTATTGAGGAGAAATCTTTGGTTGCTAAGATTAAAGAGAAAGATTAATGGGTTATTGACAGCGGTTGTTCACATCATATGATGGGTGGTAAAAGTAAATTTCTAAATATGGAGAGGTATGATGGTGGTATAGTAAGATTTGGAGATGATAAAGTTTGTGGAATTCGTGGTAGAGGTGTTATTTCTCTTGATGGTAAGCATAATATTGATGATATCTTATATATGTTGAAGGTTTGAAGCATAATCTTTTAAGTGTTGGCCAAATGATTGATAAGGGATATGGTGGAGCAACATCTCTACTTAGAATAGAAAATCATTGCAAGGGAAGGATAAAAAGAAATTTTGTTTTTTGTGTCATTGAAGGGATAGGTATTATGCTCTCCCCTTAAATAGGTGATCAAAAAGCCAAACTCTCTTCTTTGATGCTTTCATTTATTTTTTGCAATTAAATCCTTTATAAGGCTTGCCCTCCTGAGTTTCCCTTAGGGCACCATTAATGCCAGTGAGAGGGTTATGACCTAAGTGGCAATGACTAAAGCCAGGTAATCCAAGCCACTATAAATAAATGCATATAAGATGAAAATAATATGCGATGAGTGTTACATGTTGTCACAACGTTGTTATGCCTCCCTAAGTGCCTATACAGTATGTTAAAATTTGTAGAGCATAACCTCTATAGATAGGGAGACCTCCCTCAACAAAGTGTAAAATGCTATTGATTGTGACCACTCAAAGGAAACCCTGTTTAACACCATATAAATTAGAAGTTCAGATGAGCTAGTAACCAGACACTTGTTTTATTACAGTGCAAGGGTGGGGAAGAATCCGCCCCCAAGACACTCACCATATATCTCCTAGGATAATGGGCCAATTGAGGAGCAATCTTCTTTAATTGTATAATTTCCGAAAAAAGACAAAAAAAAGAGCGCACCTTAGGGTGTGATAGGGATGTTTGAGCTGACAGAGTATCAAGATGTGGGTTGTGATAATACTTGTGACCTTTTAACCATAGGAGACTCTACTTGATGTGATATCGAATTGCCCAAATACAATGAAAACAAAATGGGATCTTGAAAAAGACTCCAACATTCATGGGAATTTTAAAAAGGTTCCTTAAACAAGTATTATTTTCATGGTTTTATTCTTTTTGATGTGTCTATTGTGTTCTTTGCTACATTTCACCAAGTTCAATCATCTTAGAAAATACCAAAAACAAAGTGTAATCTCAACCAAAGTTTTGTCAAAAACATCAACAAGATCAAATCCCTCGACAAAGTCAAGTTTCAATATAAACAAGATCAAAACTCTGCAACAAACAAGCTTGTCAACATCAACATCAAATCAAACTTTTTCAACATTCTAGAAATGAATAAAACATGTTACATGTTGTGATCTAAGGTTCAAACCAATCAAGCGAACATCATAGATTGGCATTATGCATTTCGTAGGGAAGGTGAATAATTCATCTCTACCATTCCTATTCCATTGCCATCCATAGAAATATTATAGCAACCAATCAATAATTTGCAACAACAAATGAGAGACATGACTAGTCCTAGCAACCATAGGGGCTGGTTAGAAAATATGATGAGGGAAGTGATAACCATGAGGGAATCATTATTAGGCCAACTTTCTTCTTCTTGTGAGACCATTCAAACATGCCAACCTTAATTCTTCAACAAAATCATTCCTACCTCAATTCAACCAACATTAGAGTCATGTCAACCTTCTTTCATCCCAATATATCAATCATACCAATCATATCAACCCAACATTCAAAGTACCTCTTTCAACCAAAACCAAACCTTTTTCAACCAAAATCAAACCTCTTTCAACCAAAATCAAACTCCTTTCAACCAAAATAAAACCCCATTCAACCAAAGTCCAAATCAAAATTCACACCAACCTAGCATTAAAACTCCTTTCAACCAAAATCAAATTCCTTTCAACCAAAATCAAGCCTCTTTCAACCAAAATAAAACCCCATTCAACTAAAGACCAAATCAAAATTCACACCAACCCAACATTCAAACTCATTTCAACCCAAATCAAACTCCTTTCAACCAAAATCCAAAACAACCATATCTATCCACCATTTCATCATCCCTTGAAGTCACACAAGACCAATCCACACCATCTCTACCCAATAACACAATCTCCCAAGGAGTATCCATAGTGCAAATCCAATCTAATCCAAGTCATTATTTAGAGGATCTCATTCAAAATCCTTCCTCATCAAGTCAAAAGGTTGAAACCTTCCAAAAATCTCCCATGCAAACTCCCCCATGTCAGGAGGAAATTCCAAAATCAGAAGAAATTATTCATGAAATAAATCAAGATCAAGAACAAACCTTTTCATCATACCCAATTTTTTATCAAGATCCCATTGACCAAGAGTCTTATGATCATCCCCTCATTCTTTTCTGTTCCACTCACAATAACACCCTTGTTTCATAAGAGCAAGATGTTCTTTCAAGTACCCCTCATGATCTCCTAGTCTCTCTCATGATTCCAATACACAAGTTTTTCATGAACCCCTCATCAATAAAATGAACAATCTAGAACATACTACACATGACAACTTGTCAACAATGATATGTGCATCATCATCAAAATTCAATGTCGTGACAAAAACAAGCATAACACTAGATAATGAAATCAACACCCATATTATTACATCATCTTCTTCAAGCACAAGCATAACACCAGCTAATGAGATCAACACCTAGTTGGCTTCATCTTACTCTTCAAGTGCATCAATAAAAATAGGCATAGAACCCACTCATGTCACAACTTCAAAACCAAAATCTACTTTCCTCATACACCCACACTTCAAAGACTGGGGGCAATAAGGTCTACCACAACTAGATTGGTTTGAAAATAAGGAGGCTATAGCAGAAACTGTATATGAAATACTCCCAGCTACATATCCTATTGAAAAAGACAGGTTCATCCAACTCTTCAAACAAAGACCAACGAATTATCCACACAAAGTTCATACCAGCTCAATAACAACATGCACCTAAGAAGATATTACATCTAAGGGCGGTTCATTTCATTTTTTAGTACTGCATTTGCATATTTCTTTACTGTATTGCATATCTCCATTTTAGAGTGTATCATAATTGCTTGCATATCACCATTGCACAACATATATCTCCATATCATTATTACTTTCTCATATAGTTGTATCAATAAAAACATGATGAGTGTCTGAGTTATTCACCTATCTACACTAAAAGGAATGAAGGTTGTCTCATTTCCTAGATACTTGTTCATGAAGTCTTTAGGAGGCCTTTAGTCATTCATCTTCAACATCACATTGTGATTAAGCTTTATTCTTGGTTGGGTAGAAGTTTCACTATCAAGTCTTGTTACCCAAAATCTATCAATTTCTATATGTCACACATTAATCAATGCTCTAAGTCAATACAATTACCTAGCTAGTCATGTGGACTGCTGTAATTGTTATACCCAAGTAGGTTTCATTACTTACAAGTCAAGGAAAGAAAATAAAAGAAAAAAGTGTTATGTCAATCTCAAGGCAAAACGAAAAAAATGACATATTACTGAAATATCACACATAGAAGTGCAACAAAAAAAAGCTTGACTATGGGAACATGCAAGTAACTCCATTGGGGCTATGGATGCATGTTGGCAATGGAACAATATTTGAGAGATTACAATGCATAACCTCGTCGGAGCCCTAAAAGCTTGCTGGCAGTGAAACTCTATCCAAGTTTCTTTTGAAGTCAAAATAACCCACGTAGCTAGCCACATAGTATTCCAAGTGTCTTGGATGGTTATAAGAGTCAGAATGAACTTAATTGAACACACATGGGCAAAAGAAGATGAAAATTTAAAAAATTGATGGAAAAGTTTTTCATGCCAACATTCATAAATATTAGGTACATAGTGTGTTAGGTTGGATGGTCTAAGTCTTTTGAGAATGGATTGAACTCCTGTCTCTAAAATATTTCGTACCTTCAATCCAATTAGTGCATTGCAAAATGAAAGACACACACACTCATCCTTGTTCTACTAGGAACTGTATTTTTGTCATGCATCTTGCATTAGCATAACTCATATCAAAAATTCATTGTCTCCACAGCATTATGCATCAACATGTTATCATCATAGGTCTGCATACTTGGGGGCATAACTAAAGAAATTCTAAAAATCATAAAAAGTCCTTCAAAAAAAAAAAGTTAGATAAAGTCATGAAAAAATCAATCAAAATTATTCATAAAATGTCATGAAATTTTTTTTAAAAATAAAAAATCAAAGCAAGAAAGCATGGGTCATCCATCAGATCAAATAAACAACAAGAAAACTCTAAAAGCCTACAATCAAACTAATCACATGTCTTGTTTAATCAATCTATCAATCAAACTTTATCAAACATCAACATGTCTTATACAAGGAAGGGTATACTCGAAACTAGACAAATCGGTCTTATATGGAGGTACTCATTCTTTGAAATTGGACATTCCTTTCAATGATCACACAAATCAAAACAACGACATAGATTAGTATGACTGTTGCATTTTGTCCAAGTTAGTCTTATCTTTATCAATTAATGGCAAGTCATGCTTCATCTAAAAGGCATAAAAATTCAAAATAAAAAACATCAAAAATACAAAAAACATTGAAAAATCAAGCCTAGAAAATGGAGATCCACAATTGATGTTAAAATCCCATGCAATTGATAATATTTATCCACAATTTCCATTAAAATCCATTGCAATTGATATCAAAATCTGTTGCAATTATTAAAATCCATTGCAATTGCCAGAAAGGGACGAAAACACAAAAAAATCAAAATATCGATCCACAAAATATCAAAAACATTGAGATATTAATTGAAAAATTGCAATAACATGGCTCGCAAGAATCAAGTATCATAGCAGATATCCAACAAACACTTCAAACAAAGTTAAACAAAGGATACAACTATCTTGTCAAAACATCTACAATCAAGATGATCAACTGTCTAATCTATCGAATCACTATCAAACTATCAACGTGATCACCATCTTGTCTTAAATAGAATCGGTACACTCAAAACCAGTCTGGTCAGTCTTAAATGGGGTCCAAAACTTCTGAAACCAAACATTATCAAAATCACATCAAACATATCAAAGCAAACACATAATTGGCGAAGATCATTGCTGAGTTTTGTTTTTCTAGGTTGAATCTTTTTATCAAATTGGCGAACATCATTGCTTTTAGCTACTCAAGGATGTCCGAAAAAAAAGTTACTAGAGGAGCCATGATGGGCATGATCCTTTCTCTTTGTTTGTTGTTTTTTGTTTGAACCAATCAAGTTTTGGGGCAATTTCTCTAGTGGGTGTTTGTGATAGGAGCATTCAGCTTGTGAATTCCACACATACCTCAACTCCTGGCACTATTCCCAAAATGGAGGGTTCATTTGTTGTTTGCTACATGTTTGTTTCTTTGCAATGAGATACATTTACATCTTGGTTCCTCATACCTTGATGTAATAAGCTTCATTTTTACATAATAAGGCTCAATGATGAAAATGTATTGCTCTATGAATAAGGACAAGAAGACTATTCACCATCAATCAAATCATCATCATATCATTTCAATTCATACCAATTGTTTATGATCTCATCATGCTGATTGTCTCTTTAGATTATTCTCTCATCAAGAATCTTTTCTTGAATCAACCTTTTCAATTCTTCCAATCATTCTAACATGATCTCTCTCATCACTTAATTCCAATTTTTTTATGTATGATTCTATCATTTTCTCATATCAACTATTCTATCTATCAATCAATTATTCTGCACTTTCATCATATTTTGATCTATTATTTGTCTTATACATAATGTATCCTTCATGAAATAGGACGTGATCATCTATCTTTGTCTTATACAGGATGTATCCTTCCTGAAACTAGACGTTTTGATCATTTTGTCTTATACAAGATGTGTGCTTCTTGAAACTAGACTTTATCTTTATCAATCCAATCTTATCAAATCAATCAATATACAAATCGCTTCAACTATTTATTTTCTATAATCAAACTCATTCTTGTCACCAAGTTAACCATTCTTCCATCTCTCATCTAACAGTCTTCTTCTTTCGAGAGATCGTTCATGCTTTCAATGCACAAACAATTTCTTGAGGGAGCATTATACCCTAGTGTCACCGAGGCATACTGGGGTAGTTTTCTTTGAAACAACATCATTCTGATATTGTGTCAAAGAGGGGCAAATGTAGACACCTGAACATGTCTCATTAATTTTACACTAATTATTCATTTATTTAATTAAGTAAATCTTTTATTATTTGATTAAACTAACTATTTCTTCTAATCATCACCCTTCAACACTCCTAATTATTCTATTTCTATTCTCAAATAATATTAATTAGTTAACCATATCACAATTATTAATTAAATATCAATTATTAACTAAATATCAATTATTTAATTAATTACAATGTTTTCATAGTTAAATAATCTTTATTATTTAATTAATTCTATTTCCTAAGTTTAAATAATTTCATTTAAATTATTTAAATTAATTAATTAAATTCCTCCATTTCCCCAAATTATAATTTCAATTAATTTCATCTAATTTCATTTCATGTTTCCTCAAATTCGAATTTCATATCATTTCATCTAATTCCAAATCATCAAATTCACATTTCTCCAAATCTGAATTTTAGTTAATTTCATGTGCATTTCAGCATTCGAATTACCAAGTGCAAATTCAATTTCAAGTTCCTACAACACATGCTAAAATCAGAACTAATTGATCAAATCAGTTGTCTAATCAGTTAACTCATCAATCATCCTTTTTAACTCTCAATCACCTTTTTCTGACTAATCCATTTATTCACTCTATTGATCAATCAATCCACTTATCTCTCCAATCAATTCAGTCTTCTAATCAATCAATCCATTCAACTAGCTGGTCTATTCAGTCTACTGGTCAATCAGTTGTCTTCACTCTCCAATCAATTATGTTAACAAATTAATCTAATGAGTTAACTGATCAATCTAAATCAGTTATCTGTCAATCAATACTTGAGTTGAAATCCTCACCTCCTCTGTGTCAAAAATCTATAAATTCAACCTCCTTTCTCAATTCAATCTACAATCATAATCTTCAAATAATTATCTAATCTATGCAAGAATTTGGTTGCAATACTTGAGAACCACCTACAAGCACAATTCAGAGAAGCACAATGGAAGCCACGATCCAGGATGAGGGAGTTTCATTTATTTGAATTTATTCTTATCTTTTGTTAATTTATATTGGTTTATGTTTGAAATTAATTTGATAGTTAAGGATTTGGTGATTCGTTCTTATTTCCTATTTTTGCATTAATGATTTTTAAGCATAAAACAAGTTCTACTCAAGATGTTAGAGATTTGCTTAAGATTATGAAACAAACTAATCTAGCATGTAAAGAATGTCAGTTGGAAAAGCAAACAAGAATTTCATTCAAAAATAAGATGTATACATTGAATAGACTATTAGATCTTGTGCATACTAATTTGTGTGGTCCTAAAAGTGTGAGAAGTATGTAGGGTGACAGGTATTTCATATTATTGATTGATGACTATTCTAGAATGACGTGGGTTACCTTTCTAAGGAAGAAATTAGAAACACTAGAGAAATCCAAGATGTGCAAAGCTAAGGTGGAGATAAAGTCAAGATTGAAGCTAAAATGTATGAGATTTGACAGAGGAGGATAATTCACATCTGATGAGTTTGATTCATTTTGTGAAAAGCATGGAATTAGAAAATAGTTATTTGCTCCTAGAACCCCTCAATAGAATGGAGTTGTTGAAAGGAAGAACAAAACTATTTTGGATGTTGCAAGGATTATGTTGATTGAAGGGAATGTTTTGTAGACCTTCTGGAGAGAATTTATTAGCATTGTTGTATACACATTCAACTGGATGCATGCAAAAGGTGATTCTAGTAAGACTCTTTATCAGTTATGTTTTGGTCATGTTCCTATAGTTACATATTTCAGAATTTTTGGAAGCAAATGTTATATCAAAAGAGATGAGGATATAAGAAAGTTTGATGCAAGATGTGATGAAGGAATCTTCTTGGGTTATTATAGTAAGAGCAAGGCCTACCGATGTTACAATATGAGGTTGAGAAAGGTAGTGGAATATGCAAATTTGAAGGTTAATGAATGTCATGGAAAGAAAATCAAAGCATGCAGATATGAGTTTGATGATCAGGATGTTATTTCAAACCAAGTGCATTCTAAGAGCCTAAAGTAGAATGATCTGGTAGAGACGGTTAATCCAGCAATTGTTGTTGCCAATGAAGAAGCTCTAGAACCTTAGAAATAGAATAATTAGAAGACTCCGAGGCATGTGAAATTAAATCATTCATAAAATCAGATTATTGGTAATAAAAATAAAGGTGTGATGACTAGGAGAAGGATTGTTGGTGAAGAAATATGTTTGATTTCCAAGATTGAACCTAAATATGTTGTTGAAGCTTGAAAATATGAGAATTGGATAAAGGCTATGGAAGAAGAGTTGAATTAGATTGAGAAGAACAATGCATGGGAACTTATTCCGAGACCTAAAGACAAGAATGTGATTGATACAATATGGGTGTTCTGGAATAAATTGAATGAAGTTGGTGAAGTGGTTAGAAACAAAGAAAGATTGGTAAGTAATGGATATTCATAGATGGAAGGTAATGATTATGAGGCTCTGGCAACTAGAATTGAGGTTAGATTAATTCTTGCATATGATTCTTATAAAAATTTCAAGGTATATCAAATGGATGTAAAGTCGACCTTTTTGAATGGTGAATTTGAAGAGGAAGTCTACATTGAGAAACCAGATGGGTTTTCATTATCAGATGAAGGAGACATGGTATGTAGATTGAAAAAAGCATTGTACGGACTTAGAAAAGCACCTAGAGCTTGGTATGCTAGATTGGATAGGTATTTGATGAAGCTCAGGTTCTGTAAAGGTACTGCTGATAGTAATTTATACTTTAAGGTTGATAATGATAACATTTTGATTGTTGATTTTTTTGTTGATGACATTATTTTTGGAGGAGATGAAGATTTGAGTAAGAATTTTGCTGATGATATGCAAAAAGAGTTTGAGATGTCTATATTAGGTGAGATGAAATTTTTCTTAGGATTGTAGATTACAGAGACTGATAAAGGCATTTTCATTTTGACAATCTAAGTATGTGAAGGAATCATTGAAGAAGTTTGGGCTAGCTAATTCTAAACCTGTTGGAACTCCTGTGCTAACTAGATACAAGTTGTCTTAGAATGATGAATCTCCAAAAGTTAATCAGACCTTGTCTAGATCTATGGTTGGTGGATTGCTATACTTGACTGAGGCTAGACCAAATATTATGCATGTTGTTTATCTTTGTGCAAGATTTCAAGATGATCCTAAAGAAAGTCATGTTACTGCTATGAAGAGAATTTTCAGATTCTTGAAGGGGACAATTGACTATGGTTTGTGGTATCCGAAGAATGATGACTTCATGTTATGTGCTTATACTGATGCTGATTTGGTAGGTGATGTTGATGACCAGAAGAGCTCTACTGGTGGAGCATTATTTTGGGCAAATAAGTTGGTCTTCGGCAAGTAAGAAAAAAGATGTTATTTCTCTATATACTACATAAGCTGAATACATTGTTGTTGGTAGAAATTGTACTCGAGTAGTTTGGATGAAGCAGATGCTAAAATACATTAGAGTTATTTATGATGAGCCTACTGTTATATATTATGATAATTTAAGTGCTTTTAGTATTTCCAAGAATTTAGTACTGCATTCTAAAACAAAGCACATACCAAGTATCATTTTTTGAGGGAGCAAGTTAGTGAGGAAGAAGTCAAATTGGAGTATGTATCTACAAAGGATCAAATTGTAGATATTTTTACTAAACCTTTTCCTATAGATACATTTGTATATCTGAAAGATAAGTTAGGGGTCTCTAGCCCTCCTGATAAGAATTAGATGCATTGAGATGCATCAATCTGATGGACTTCATAGTCTTATCTTATTATCTTTGATTGATGAGTGGGTGTTGCTACTTGGGGGGAGCACTCAATGTGTGATGTTCAGATTTGTAAGTTTATCCTAAGGGGGAGACATTATCTGGTAAAAGGGGAGAGAATAATGATTTTTATGTCTTTGGCATTGTTGTGAAAGGGCAAGAGAAGCATGTGAAAAACAACCTTATCTTGGAAGCTCTGTGTGCAAGATCTCAGGGAGAGATTGTTGGTGTTGTTTTCTTTCTTTGCATTTATTGTTTTTGACATTCATATATTTCCATCAATGCCAAAGGGGGAGATTGTTGGATATTGATGCTGCAAGGATATGTTGTTGTCATTGATGTCAATGTTGGTATTTTGGTATGGTTTTGTCATTGATGTCAACACCTACTGAAAACAAGCACATTGGAGATCCAACAACATTCACCGACAAGTAAGTAACTATTGCACAGTTATTGGTATATGGTTCACCGACAGGATATAATGTTCACCGATATTTGGAATTATATGGAAGACACTTGGTAATGTCGAAAACATCATTTGGACACTTTGTTTTGAAGAATTAATCATTGGTATATTCATATTTGCATATTTGCTTTTACCGGCAAATAGGTCCAAGTTATCTAGGGTTACACTGGCAGGTTTATCTTTTCTAGATCAGCATGGCACATTATGGAGATGATTTATTATTGATGTAAATGCATTAAGCCGACATGTTTAATTGGTTATTGCACTGGATATTATATTGTTTGTAAAATGATTTTATTGTAATATCTTGTAGAGCCGACCTACTAAAAATGGTCTTAGGGTATGGTATAAATGCAAGATCTTATTTGTAAGATCAAGTGTGGAATGCAAAAAAGAATTGAGTGAAGGAATATGCGAGATTAAGTAGAGGTATACACAAAGACATCATTTGAAGATGAAGCTAGGTTTTTGTATAAGCATATCAGCATTACACCGGTACTGAATCCAGTATATAAAGATGCTATTTTTTGCAGTACATTCTTATTGGATTTAACCATCCAACTATAGTCAGTGTGACTCCCATTTTGTGATTGAGCAGTGAACTCTAGGCTGTTGGCCTTTCTGCATGTGCAAATCCCATTTATGTACACTTACTATCTGCAGTAGTATCATCTGATTGTAGGTAAGGTTTCCCACCATGGTTTTTCCCCTTACAGGGTTTCCATGTACAAATATTGGTGTTGTGTGTTGTGGATGACTTTATGTTTGTGTTTCATGCATTAATCCTTACTGGTGTAACAATTTACTATTAACACTGTCTACTGGCATACTTAACAGGTTTACCAGTATTAAGCATCAAGTTGGTTAGTTGGTTTTTGGTTTGAATTTATTAGACAACTGATTCACCCCCCCCCTCTCAGTTGTCTCTGGGACCTAACAAATGGTATCGGAGCCTAGTCCTCTATTGCAAAAGTTTAACAACTTGAGGAGATCCAATGTCTACGAATTACTTCAGGAAGGACAGTCCTAAACTTGATGGGACCAACTATGGGATATGGAAGATCAGAATGGAGACACATCTGAATTGCATTGGTAAAGACATCTAGGAAATTACAAAGAATGGTTAGATTGCTACTATAGCTGGTCAGACTGCTCCAACTACCTTAGCTAAAGATGAAGAAAATGATTGCAAAGCAAGAGAAGTACTTTGGAGCGCATTATCAGATCAACAAATCATGAGATTATCAGATAGGTCTATTGCTAAAGCTATTTGGGATCATTTGGAAACACTGAATGAAGGAGATTCCACAGTCAGGATTTCAAAACTTGAAAGCTTCTGAGTTAGGTATGAATATTTGAAAATAGAAGAAGATGAAAGGATTTCTACTTTTATGGAAAGAGTAAATGAAATTGTTTTGGGTATTAAATGACGTGGAGGAACTTTGAGTGAGGATGAAATTGTTTCAAAAATCTTAAGAGGTTTGCCACTGGCATATAAAATGAAGGTTACTACTATAAATGAGTTGAGAACAATGCCTAATACATCAGTAACTAGGGATACATTGATTGGAAAACTTTCAGCCTTTGAAATTGAGGAATTTGGTCTTGTTGCTACTATAAAAACTGATTTAGCCTTTAAAGCATCAACATCATCTACTCCATCATTTGACAAATCAGACTGGAGAGCCTTTTATGCAAGAGAACTTGAAGAATCCAGAAAGGAGAATGAAGAGCTTGAAGAACTTGAAGCACTATTTGCAAGTAAAATGCCAAAAGGTCCAATTGGAAGTAAGTATGAAGGTAAAACACCCTTTAAATGTTTTAACTGCAATAAGATTGGTCATATGGCTTCAAGATGCCCTGATAGACATGATAGACTAAGAGAAGAAGCTAGAGGAACATACAAGCCTAATCCTGAATATCAGAGATACAGATTTAAGAAGAACAAAGACACATCTTGTTACATTGCTGATAAAGGTGTGATTGATGATTCTGATGAGGATCCAACAGACAATGGATGGGTTTTTGTTTCTATAACAAAAGATCAACCGACACCTACTCCTCAACCAGTAGAACAAGCCCTAGCAACTAAAGTTGAAGAAAAGGATGAATGGATTATTGATTCAGGATGCTCACATCATATGACTAGAGACAAAGGTAAGTTCTGAAACTTTCAAGAATACAATGGAGGTTTAGTAAGATTTGGAGATGACAAAGCCTGTTCAATCAAAGGTAAGGGTTCAATATCTCTTGATGGTAAGCATAACACTAACAATGTCTACTATGTTGAAGGATTAAAGCATAATCTTTTAAGTGTTGGTCAATTAGTTGAGAAGAGATTTCAATTACAATTTAAAAATGGAAAATGCAAAATTATGAATAGAACTGGTTTGGAAATTGCAACCGGTAATCAGACTAGAGGCAATATTTTTCATTTGAATAATAGTGAAAAGGCATGCTTAATTGCACATATAAATGAAAGTTGGTTATGGCATAAGAGACTATGTCAGGTAAACTTTGATTGCATGGTAAAAATCAGTACTTCTAAGGCAGTTAGAGATCTATCTAAAATTGTGAAACCTCAGAATACAATTTATAAGGAATGTCAATTTGGAAAACAAGTTAGAGCTAGTTTCAAAAGTATTCTAGAAAAATCCAATAATGCTCTTGATTTAATTCACACCGATTTATGTGGTCTAGCTAGAACTAGAAGCTTACAAGGTGAGATATTTCATGCTAATTATTGATGATTATTTTAGAATGTGTTGGGTTACTTTTCTCAGAGAAAAAATAGAAGCACTTGAAAAGTTCAAACTATTCAAAGAAATGGTTGAAAATGAAACCAGTAAGAAAATCAAATGTTTAAGATCAAATCAAGGAGGAGAATTCACATCTAAGGACTTTAATACATTCTGTGAAGTGAATGGAATCAGAAGACAGTTATCAGCACCTCAGACACCACAGCAGAATGGAGTTGTTGAAAGGAAAAACAAAACTATCTTGGATGCAGCAAGAGGTATGTTATCAGAAGAAAATCTACCATATGTGTATTGGAGAGAGGCAGTTAGCATTGCTATCTATACATTCAACAAAGTTCACATCAAAGGTGAAACTGGTAAGACCCCTCATGAACTATGGTTTGGTAATACTCCTACTCTTAAGTATTTCATAATTTTTTGAAGTAAATGTTATATTAGAAGAGAGAGTATGCTGGAAAATTTGATCCTAGAAGTGATGAAGGAATATTTCTTGGTTATTCATCTAAGAGCAAGGCATATAGATGTTTTAATAAGAGATTGCAGAAAATTGTTGAGAGTACAAATGTAAAGATTGATGAACAATTCAAAGGAACTTCAAGGTATATAGACTCTGAACCGGCAACTGAAATTGTGACAAATGAACCTATACTGAATCCACCGATACAGAATGAAGATATAGTTACTCAGGTATCATCAGAGGATTCCACAGTAATTGAAGAACAACAACAAACTAAGACACCCCGGTACGTAAGATTGAATCATTCTGAAGGTCAGATAATTGCAAACAAATTTAAAGGAGTTATGATAAGAGGAAGATTGGCAAATGAAGAGATATGTCTTATTTCTCAAATTGAACCATCATCTATCAATGAGGCATGTGAAGATAAATTTTGGATTAAAGCTATGGAAGAAGAATTAGGATAAATTGAGAAAAATAATACTTGGACATTAGTTCCCCAGCCTAAAGATAAAAATGTAATTGGAACCAAATGGGTATTTAGAAACAAACTTAATGAAGATGGTAAGGTTGTCAGAAATAAAGCAAGACTAGTGTGTAAGGGATATTCTCAAAAAGAAAGAGTTGATTACAATGAAACCTTTGCACTGATAGCCAAAAATGAGGCAGTTAGATTATTCTTGGCTTTTGCAACTCACAAGGACTACAAAGTTTATCAAATGGATATTAAATGTGCATTTTTGAATGGAAATCTTGAAGAAAATGTATATATTGAACAACCTGATGGATTTTCTTTAACAGATGACAATGATATGGTTTGTAGGTTAAAAAAAGCTCTGTATGGATTGAAACAAGCCCCAAGAGCTTGGTATTCAAGATTGGATAAGTATCTTTTAAAGATTGGTTTTACTAAAGGAAATGCAGATAGCAATTTATATTACAAAATAACTAATGATGACATCTTGATTATTGAAGTATTTGTTGATGATATAATCTTTGGAGGAGAAGATGGATTATGTAAGGAATTTTCTAGTAAAATGCAGCAAGAATTTGAAATGTCTATGATTGAAGAAATAAAATTCTTTTTAGGATTGCAGATTTCACAAACTGATAAAGGTATATTTTTGAGTCAATCCAAGTACTTGAGAGAATTGCTAAAGAAAATTGGGATGGAGAACTCTAAACCAGTAGGCACACCTATGACTACAAATGACAAATTATCTCAAAGGGATGAATCTACACTTGTTAATCCAACTAGATACAAATCTATGATAGGAGGTCTACTGTATTTGACACAAACCAGGCCTGATATTATGAATGCAGTATGTATTGTTTCTAGATTTCAGAGTAATCCAAGGAAAAATCATGAATCAGCAGTGAAAAGGATTTTCCGGTACTTACAAGGCACAACAAATCTTAGATTATGGTATTCTAAAGATAAAAATTTTGACCTATGTGCATACACAGATACAAATTGGGCAAGAGATGTGGATGATATAAAGAGCACCACTGGAGGAACATTCTTTCTTGGAAAGAGATTAGTTTCCTGGTTGAGTAAGAAACAGAGTTGTACATCTTTATCAACAGCAGAATTAGAATATGTTGCAGCAGCAACTAATTGTACATAGGTATTATGGCTTAAGCAAATGTTGAAAGACATAAAGGTAAAATGCAAGGAACCCATTACTATATATTGTGATAACACTACAACAATTGATATATCTAAGAATCCATTATTACATTCTAAAACTAAACATATTTCTATCAAACTGAATTTTCTAAGGGAAAAAGTTGAAGAAAAGGAGATAAAACTGGTTTATGTGAATACTAAAGAATAGCTTGCAGATATTTTCACAAAACATTTTCCTAAGGAGACTTTTGAATATCTCAGAGATCAGCTTGGAGTCATACCACCACTGGCAAAGACTTAGACAGTTGATGATTGTCATCAACCGGCATAATTAAAAAAAAGACAAATCTTTATTCCGGTATTTGATGAGGAAGCTACTTCTCAGGGGGAGTAGTTGGTATTTTGTATGGACTTGAATTTTGTAGCTTTGGCATTTGATGTCAAAGGGGGAGAAATATCTATGGAAAAACACATTATCTTTTAAGGAGATTTGGTATTGAAAATAAATCTTTGGATAAACACATGTTGCTCCCAGGGGGAGAAATGAAGATTGTTGGTTTTTGGTATTTGGCATTTCTGTTTTGGCACTTTGATGGTTTTTCCATCTCATGTTGCCATCAATGCCAAAGGGGGAGATTGTTGGTATTTTGGCATGGTTTTGTCACTGATGTCAACACCTACTGAAAACAAGCACTTTGGAGATCCAACAACATTCACCGACAAGCAAGTAACTATTGCACAGTTACTGGTATATGGTTCACCGGCAGGATATAATGTTCACCAGTATTTGGAATAATATGGAAGACACTTGGTGATGTCGAAAACATCACGTGGACACTTTTTTTTGAAGAATTAATCATTGGTATATTCATATTTGCATATTTGCTTTTACCGGCAAGTAGGTCCAAGTTATCTAGGGTTACACCGGTAGGTTTATCTTTTCCAGATCAACATGGCATGCTATGGAGATGATTTATTATTGTTATAAATGCATTAATCCGATATGTTCAATCGGTTAATGCATCGGATATTGTATTATTTGTAAAATGTTTTTATTGTAATATCTTGTACAGCCGACCTACTAAAATTGGTCTTAGGGTATGGTATTTGTAAGATCAAGTGTGGAATGCAAAAAAGAATTGAGTGAAGGAATATGCGAGATTAAGTAGAGGTATACATGAAGACATCATTTGAAGGTGAAGCTAGGATTTTGTATAAGCATATCAGCATTACACCGGTACTGAATCCAGCATATGAAGATGCTATTTTGTGCACTACATTCTTATTGGATTTAACCATCCAACTGTAGTCAGTGTGACTCCCATTTTGTGATTGAATAGTGAGCTCTAGGCTGTTGGCCTTTCTGCATGTGCAGACCCCATTTATGTACACTTACTATCTGCAGTAGTATCATCTGATTGTGGGTAAGCTTTCCCACCATGGTTTTTCTCCTTACAGGGTTTCCACGTACAAATATTGGTGTTGTGTGTTGTGGATGACTTTATGTTTGTGTTTCATACATTAATCCTTACCGGTATAACAATTTGCTGTTAACATTGTCTACCGACATACTTAACTGGTTTATTGGTATTAAGCATTAAGTTGGTCAATTGGTTTTTGGCTTGAATTTATTAGACAACTGATTCACCTCTCCCTCTCAGTTGTCTCTGTAGGTCCCGAAGACAACTGAGAGGGGGGGGTGAATCAGTTGTCTAATAAATTCAAACCAAAATCTTATTAACCAACTTAATGCTTAGTACTGGTAGGACAGTTAAGTATGCCGGTAAACAGTGTTAACAGAAAATTGCTATACTGGTAAGAATTAATGCATGAAACATAAACATAAAGTCATCCACAACACATGACACCAATATTTGTACGTGGAAACCCTATAAGGGGAAAAACCACGGTGGGAAACCTTACCCACAATCAGATGATACTACTGCAGATAGTAAGTGTACAAAGAGGGGTCTGCACATGCAAAAAGGCCAACAGCCTAGAGCTCACTGCTCAATCACAAATGGGAGTCACACTGACTACATTTGGATGGTTAAATCCAATGAGAATGTACTACACAAAATAGCATCTTCATATGCTGGATTCAGTACTAGTGTAATGCTGATATGCTTCTACAAAAACCTAACTTCACCTTCAAATGATGTCTTCGTGTATATCTCTGCTTGATCTCGCATATACCCTTCCTTAAATCTTTTTTGCATTCCATACTTGATCTTACAAATAAGATCTTACATTTATACCATACCCTAAGACCAATTTTAGTAGGTCGGCTGTACAAGATATTACAATAAAAACATTTTACAAATAATACAATATCCGATGCATTAACCGATTGAATATATCGGCTTAATGCATTTATAACAATAATAAATCATCTCCATAGCGTGCCATGCTGATCTGGAAAAGATAAACCTATCGGTGTAACCCTAGATAACCTGGACCTATTTGCCAGTAAAAGCAAATATGCAAATGATAATATACCAATGATTATTACTTCAAAGTAAAGTGTCCACATGATGTCTTCGACATTACCAAGTGTCTTCCATGTCAAAGCAGGTACCGGTGAACCTTATATCCTACCGGTTAACCATTTACCGGTGACTGTTTGAACAGTTTACTGATTGCCGGTGAATGTTGCTGGATCACCAAAGTAGGAGTATTTAGCAGGTGTTGACATCAATGACAAAACCATACCAAAAAACCAACAGTCTCTGGGACTTAACAGTCAACATATTCCTATATTTTGGTGTTTCAGTGGTTGCACATAATTGATCTGGTTGGTTTACTTGTTTGATATGTTGAATCAACTAGAGATACTTGATTCAGTGTTGGTTTCATGATGCTAAGTGGTAATTTGATCGAGTTATGGATTCTTGTATAATGATTGGTTTTTTATTATCCAGTATTGCAATGTTATGGTATTTGATCCATTGTACTCTGGAATGATTATATCTTGAGTTCGGATTTCGGAGAGTATTTGGGATGTTCATGTGTGTCTTAAATTTAGATGGTTTGTGATTTGGTGCTCCGCAAGTTATCTTTCTAGTCACAGTTGCTCCTGTTGAGCATTCTTGAGTATCAACGTGTTGATCAATGGAGATTTGATTAAGTGGCGTTGTAAAACCATTGCGGATGGTTCTAACATGTTTGTTGGTGTTTTCTAATCGTTGCCTATATGTTTTGCTAGTCTATATTGATCATTATGCGCATTATTGAGGATCTTATGGGCCAAGTAGTGTTCTCCATGTTATGCGACATTTTCGGTGGTGTAGCGTATTGCTGATGATCTTGGCATAATTTATGGTGGTGTTGCGTGATCGAGGATTTGATTTGGGTCCATGCCATGCCATCACTGCATTGTATTGCTCCAGTGCTTGATCTATGTATTGTGTGATGTAATTTTGAAATTGAGTCTTAAGGGTTGAGCCAAACTTGTAATCAAGGTTGATGATTTGTATAAATAGGTGTTATATTCGTATAATTTGGTGATAGGTGTTGTGTCTGCATTATCAAAGAGTAGTGTATGTGCGAATAAGAGAATTCATCTTTCAATGAAAAGTGTAGAGCAAGAGTATTGCAAAATATATTAAATGAATAAATTTTAAATATTGATCAAACCTTTAGAATATCGAATGAATAAATTTTAAATATCGTGGAAGGAAATTGGAAAGTACGCAAGAGATTTTCCAGATTTGGTTGTAATGAATGTCTCCTTAATGGCCCACCACCCACATTGTTGGAGAAAGTGCTGAAATCATTAATGGCGGTGAGACCATCATAACCATCACTTATTTGCTTGAAATTTTGGTCATCGAATGGATTTTGGTCATAACCATCACTTATTTGCTTGAAATCATTAATGGTCATCGAATGGATTTTGGTCGCAGTGATTTTAAATCTCATTGTCCGTTCTACCAGGAATGCGGCCTGCTATCAACGACCACCTACGTTTCATCAAACAAATTTTCTTTAACGACAGCTCCATTTATAGACGCTAGCGAGAGAAAAGCATATTATTTATGCCAGCATTTCGGGAAAAAATAGTTGTCTTGAAGATTGAGTCGTTTTCTCTAAAGCCGCAGTGTCACCTATCAAGCTCTACTCCCGTACAAGAGGCACATGCAGCGAATTGGAATTGATAAACTATTTAGGATGAACGTTTTGTAAGGTGAAATGTTATTTGTCTTATTATCTGTTTTTACATATCATTGGACTCACAGATAAAAACTTTCATGAGATTTATAGTTTATTGTTTTAAAATATTATTGATTCAGTTGTTGATTGTTTGGTCATTTTAGTAAAGTTGTATCAAAGATTTTTTTTTTCTTTCGTAAAAAAGATCAAAATTTATTAATTAAAGGTTATTTAGAGAAAATAGAAAAATACTTCTAGATAGTCATATTTATCACAACAAGAAAAACAAAGAAAAGTCAAATAGGTCTCCAACAAATCCTTAAACTCCATGAACACATGACAAAGCAAAAATCAAGAAATTATAATGATTAGCCCATATCATTCTCCATCATATATAAGAATTGAGTAACCTAATTAGGAGAAAAAGAATCCCAATCACAAACATTCCATCCTTGGGGAGCACTTCAAGACTATTTAGCTAGAGAAAAAGAAATGGCATTCCATTCTCGTGAGATATGAACAAAAGAGATTGAGTTGAAGTACTAAAATAAATCATGAATTTGATGAGCAAGAGAAGTCAAATGCCAAGAAGAATTCTTAGAATTCTTGTTATTCAAAAAGGAAGCTACTATCATAAAATTCATCTCACAAAAAACATCCAAGCAACCCAATTTGCAAAGCTTTCTAAAAGGCAAAAACAAGGGCTCATGCTTCCATTTCATTGGTACGAACTCTAGTAGGGCCATAGGAAAAGAGAATTGCATAGAGCTAAAGCTATCACGACCAACACCTCCGATCCTACCTAGAATAGGATTACCCATAGACGACTCATCAGTATTGATTTTAATAACATCGAGAGGAGATGTCCAATAGAAAACATTATTGAGAAGAAAGATTTTGAGAAGGATGAGTCTGAGACTTACAACTCAAAGAAATAATAAATTTTATCCACATCCAAGTATTTGACAACCATTAGATCCAATGGAGCAAGGGTTTGATCAAAAGAGCATTTAGTAGTAAGGGTCTCTTGAACTAAAGTAGTTTCTTTTTTTCATTTTTCTTTCTTCATAATAAAGAATCATATACTTAAATACTAATATATCAAAAAATATAATATATAATTAACACAAAAGTGGGTGAAATCAAATCATTTTTTAAGATATTATGTTGAAACAAAAAAAATAAAAATTGAATAGTTAAATCACTAGCTACCAAGGATATATTAGTAGAAAGAGGGGGATTATAATTGAAGGGAAGGGGGAAGGGAGCACAAGGCACGTATCAAGGAGGTCTTGGATATCAGTAATAGTCTCCCATCTTGTAAAAAATCTCTTGATTTTTATTTTCAACTTGGTAATAGTACCATGTGTTGGCATTATGCCTTATGGAGGAATTGATTATGTGTTTCATTGATATTTTGTCATTGATGTCAACACTAGTTGTTGTCGACAGACAGGTTTTGGTTACCGGCAGAAGATCTTCTGTTACCAGCATGGGTTTAAGGTTTAACCGGTAGAGCTTTTACTGAGAATTCTTGACAAGATGCATAAGTGGTGTTGGTGTAGCTTCTAGATGGATTTCAAGATGTTGAAGATGTTATTTGATCGTGCTTCAACTACTTTAAGACATAGCTTTGGTGTGGTGGACCCAGAATAGGTCTAGTACCTATCTAGGTTATGGACCGGTATTAGGTTAACGTGTTCCCTACATGTTACGAGGATGTTTTATGGATTGGTTGTTGCTATTTTGGTCTTAAGACGACATGGAATATCATTCTAATATGGATGTATGTAATGATCTTATTGTAATATCTTATAGGCGGCTGACCTAATTGGTTTAGGCCTTAGGGTTGGAATAAATTGACGTAAGATCTCATTGTAGATCATATTCATAGACATGGATTGTAATATCATATGCGACAACTTGGTAATAGTACCATGATGGTGCAATCATGGTTGTGAGGGACCTAAAGGAGATCAATCCAGACCGTGCAACAGGAGTAAAACACAACAGAAACAAGACAAGATGATGGAGGCAATGCAGAACTGATTGAATTATATCATGAAAACCAATTAGAATCTATCGGCCACATGTGGGCTATAAGATTCAACTCATTGGATTGAATACATACATGGTCATCTATAGAATCGGTTCACTTTGAACCTTTTAATCTCAAGATAAATCTTCTATGTTCCAATAACTGAATTCTACAAGGTTAATTACATTGATTTATATGATCTATAGGGATCTGTGTTAGTCCAAGAATGATCAAATGACAATGAAAAAAATGAAACGTGTAAAACCACTAGGCCGGCCTCCACCAATGATAATCCTCCAAAAAATAAAAAGGAAGAAGTGTGGATCAAAAGGAAGCTCGGCCACATGCCAAGGAATGTTGGAGATAATGAACTGGAGCTTCACAAGCTACGAAAAGGATCTAGAAGATCGCCAATAGCAAAATAGGTTCAAGCAGTTTCGGTGTTCCAAGCTAGAAAACTGTCTCAGAATCTGGAAGCGATAAATTGTTGGAAAAAAAATTCAAACATCCCATGGACTTGGGGTAAGGAAGATAATCATGTTCATAATAAAAATCTAGCTCTGCAATATCCGATGTGCAAATGCAAGAAAATGCAAAAAAAAATGTTGAAACTAGAAAACAAAAAACAAAATGAAAATAAATGTTTTTGGTTGTAGCAAGATTGCCAAGAATGAGGGATGCTCCTGCATCACATGCTCTACAAAAATGACAATGTATAGGTGGGGAAACTATCTCTAGTCTAGCTAGTCATCATGACCACATTAAGAAGTAGATGAATGTCCACATAGAGGAGGGGAACAAATACATTTTTGAGGATGTGAAGGGCCTTGCAAACCATAATGTTCCTATATAGAGCCATGACTACAATCACATCAACCTTCAAGTGGTTGAGAGGCATACGTAATGACATAGATACATCCCTACTAGTAGGTGAGTGAAAAAAAAAAATAACCATATGAGTTACATTGGTCTGGTTTTTAAAAAAATTCTAGATGAAAAACCTCCAAAGCCACCTTGTTGACATTAAATTGGATTAGTAACATAACATTAAAATCTACACTAACTAAATAGTATACATGTAAAATTCATTATCCATTACCAAATCAATACAAAAAAATTATTAAATTATCTTTTTAAATTGAAAATAGGATCACCTCTCCAATTTGAAAATAAGCTATATGCAATTGTATCTTCGAATATTGATCTATTCATACTAAAATATTATATGCTTGGAGAAGAGATTAGTGAATAATGTCACCCTAAGCTCAATGAGAGAATGAAAGAAGAAGCTCAATAGTTTCCAAATAAATATACAAGAGACAATGAGGAATGAACACTCCCAAATTAACTAGCTTGAAACCTCATAGGGAAACCTTTCTAAAGAGGACACCAAGAAAAATGAGCTAGCTTGGGTTCCACCAAAGTGATCCTATTTTATGTACTTTATAATAAGTGAACGTGAACACAAACCCTTTTTATTAAAACACCAAGTTAAAATATCTTAAATTAAAAAATGAGTTTGCGTTTATTTTTGCTTGTCAAAAAATGGGCACAATAGCTAAAATTTTAAAAATCTACATAATCATTACGAGGAAAAGGACCAAAAACTTCATCTCACATTGATCTTATAAAGTAAAACAAAATGGGGATAAATCCACCACCATCCTTCGCAAGGCTTGGAACCATTAAAAGAAGTATTTAGAAATCATTTATAATCCTTCCCAATAGGCTTTGAATAGAATATTTCAGCCTTGTGGACCATTTTATGGGGAATTGAATACAAGATGGTTTAATATGAATCTAAATCTTGAATACCAAATAATTTTTACCTCGAAAGTTGGCCAAGAGAGCCATATCACAATATTGATAGAGAAAGGATTAGAGATAGTACAAGCCTACATTTGTAAAGAATTGAGGAATGGACCTAGGAAATTTTGGAAATGATTCCATCTTCGAATGTAATCATTTGAGACCACCATGCAAAGTGTTGGTTGATACTATGTAGATATATTATTAGATGATTGTATATCATTAATTGATATGCATGAAAACTAGGAGTAATCATACACATGCCTTAGGGTTTATATTCAATGGTTGTTATTATGGGTCACTTTCATGACTAAAATCAGCCATGTAATTATGAATTTGAACTGCACAACTACATATCTAAACTACCCTATGTAGATTTGAGCTATATAAATAATTTGTGTTTTCTCTCAAATTTCTATTTAGATTTAGATTTTTGTCATAATGTTCTATTTATTTGTAGTCTTTTGCATACATTTCATTATAGTGATTTTTTTTTATTTTTAAATTTTCCTCTTCTTATTCGTATTAGTTATGTTTATAAATATATTGATATTCATTTTTATAATATTGTATATTTAAAGAAATTATATAATTATTACTAATAATATTTATATGTAGGAAAATCCAATGTTCTAGTTAGAGAAAGGTGTTGTTTATCTACATAAACACTTGTTAAAAATGAAAATTCGTATGAGACTTCAGCCAACCACTCCTTCAAGAGTAAATTAGAGTTTTAGCTAGTTTTTTGTTTAAATAAATACTAGAAAAATATTAACTGTATCCCTAAATATGAATATTAAAAATTTTATTCATTTGTAGCAAAGAAATTGGCAATGAAAACTATAAGATAAATCCTTAAAAAAGGATAGGAGTGGAAGGTTTCACCAAAATGAAATAGAAAATTAAATCTATTTATATAAAATATTAGGATCAAATAATTATTGAAGAATAAAAACAAGTCATGTCATAATACCTAGATCAAAGCACATAACTAAATGTAAAAATTAAATAAAGAAAACAAAGGATCTTATCTAGAGATACTATTGACATAAGATGTTGCATTGATGATCAGTTGTTGTCGTTGATGGCAATTGACATCTGGTGAGTCAGATGTCCAATCCACAGTTCGTGTTTCTCTCATTCCAGAAGATTGATTGAGGTTTAGTGACATCTTGTAAGAAGAATAGTGTATCCAACACACTATGCAGTTTGTTGGTCAATGGATTAATTCGGTTAAGTATTTAGCCTTGTGGATCTGGGAGATGTATTTTGGATATGCAATTCCCCTTATTCCCTGATTCTGACCTTCGGTATTAAGTTTGGTGTTGGTTAGAAGATCTGGTAGACCATTTTTTCAGTATAACATTGTTTTGGTGTAGTATAGTGTAAAGATTTGTTGCACGCAGATTGTGTATTTAAGTTGACTTGGTTTACACATTTCATCTTGTGTGTTATGTGGTTTTTAGGCCGAAATGGAATTGATCTAATTTTATTGTGTGGATATATAATTCTGATTGATATGATCATTTAGGTTGTTGTTGGTAATGCAGAAAGTGTATATGAGTGAATGTGCACAATTTCACATGCACCATTGAGAGATTTGTGCTTCGATATGTGATAGAGTAGAGAAGAACAGAGCATAGAGACATAACAATGGTAGAAGACCTTTTGTGCTTAAGTAGAACTACTTTCTGGCATTTGTAAATGCTTCTATTCAGTTCATAAATCCTTGTTCTTATTTTTAATCACCTATAAGGCCGTGAGCCTTCCTTCGGGTTGTATCCCTCTTTTGTAACTAAGAAATGAGCTCTAGGAAGTGTTCTTGAATGCATGTGTATTCCCCTTTTGTAATATTATTATACTCTTGATCACAGTATCATAATATTGTGGATCTCAATCCCACCATGGTTTTTCCCTTAATTGGATTTCCATGTAAAAATCTTGGTGTTAAGGTGTTGATGATCTTGGCTTTCTGTTTCTTTATTTTCTTTACTTCATTTGCATAATGTGGTTGTATGATCAGGTTATTAAAGTCAATTTTGTTGAACACTGATTCAACCCCCCCCCTCTCAGTGTTACCTTGATTCCAACAAATTTTACCAGAGCTAGTTCCTTGGAAGGATCCTAACAACTTGAGGGGGATCCGGGAAGGTGTATAATGGATTCAAGTGGTTTGAGACAATAGCTACTTGTTGCACTTGATGATCTTGATCAGTCTAAAATAGTCTAGGAATTGAAGACTAATCTCAAGGATACTAAAAATTTCATTCAGACATAAAAGGATCAATTGATTAAGTTAAAAGAAAAAAAAATGAGCTTGATCAGGAGAAACAAAGTCAAAGCATTGATGAAGAATCCCTAAAAGAAAAGATAGAAGAATGTGATAGACTTGCAAGAGTTAATGCACTTCAGAAGAATGATATGAAATCCATTGTGATGAAAATGACAAAAAAGATTGAAAACTAGAAGAAGAATGAGGAAATCTTGACTCAGTCACTTAAGGATCTATATCTAATGAGTGTTGTAGACTAAATCATGAAAATGACCTGCTAAATCTTGAATTGATGCAATCCAAAAATAATGAGCAAGAACTTGAAAGACAAATCATAATTCTGAGAGATGAACTTAGCACTGCTAATGAGTACTATAGACACCCAAAATTGTCATGTCTAATTAAATAAATATTATATTTATTTAATTACTTTAGCTTAATTCTTCTACTAATTAAATAAATCTTTATTTATTTAATTAATTCATTTATCCTCTTCTAGCCTTATTTCTCATTTAAATAAATACATTTATTTATTTAAATTATCCTTTTCCTAAATTAAATAAATATTTTATTTATTTAATTGATCCCACTTCTTCTATTAATTATATAAATCTTTATTTATTTAATTAATTCATTAACCTTTTCTACCCATGACACATGTCATTCATCTCTTAATTCATACACTACCTACCCCTTTCATTATTTTATTGTTTCTTTTACCTGCCCTCAAATCATAACCTACCTCCTTTTACACCTCTCAATCTTATCCCTCTATTTCTTATAGTGTCTTCTATATAAGAGGATACTTCCTTCATTATCAAACCCTAATCAATCATCTTAATGACTTTACTACACTACGATCCTACTTGCAACCACATTCCGTTCTTTGTTGAGCTCTTGTGCACATAAAATCTGAAAGCAAATATATCAAGCAATATCAATGGAGATAGGAAGAATGGAGATCCAAACTCTATTGGACATGTGATGGTATAATCTTTGTGATTTCATTTTATTTGCATTGTCTTAGGTAATCTTCATATGTTATGGTGGATCTTTGTTGTTGTTAGGCTAGGGTTTTGTGGTTGAATTCATTTGGCCTTTCAATATTGTTATTATTGTTATCCATTTTCACCATATACATTTTGGCACGCCTGGTGGGACTCTTGTCCCTTTTGCATTTAACATTTTGTTGTAGATTTTGTGTTTGAAGTTGTAGATCTAGCATTTTCGACAACATTTTCGACATTTTCGCGTCTGCGCACTTTCGGGTCGTGTTTTTGATTTTCTACCGTGTCTGTGACATCTGGAACCGCGTCTGCGCCTTCAACATTATTTCACTTTTTATTGCAGATTGCAGGATCGTGTTTGTGTTCCCGAATCCCGTCTGTGAACCTTTGAACTACGTCAGTGTTTCTGGCAATATTTTCATTTTCCAAATTGCGGGTTTTCATTATAGGCGCATTTGTGGGCACCTTAATTGCATCTGTGAGATCTAATCACGTTTGTGATCATTTTAATCGCGTCTATGTCTTGCAGGATTTTCTATTTTGCATTTTTTTTGCAGAAACGCATCTGTGTTGTGGAATCACGTCTGTGGGCAATTTAATCGCGTCTATGAGATCTAGTCGTGTCTGTGATCATTTTAATCGCGTCTGTGCTCTGAAGGATTTTCTATTTTGCATTTTTTGCAGAAACGCGTCTGTGAGGTGTTAAAACGTGTCGGTGTTGTGGAATCGCATCTGTGTAGGTGGAATCGCGTCTATGTAAGGTAAAATCACGTCTGTGTTTAAAAATAAAATAAAATAAAATAAAAATTTAGGTTCTCATTTTTCGCCATTTTGTCTTGCATTTAATGTTTCAGATCCAGTTTATTTTGAGCTAACATTTTCAGATCTAGCTAACGAAATTGGTGCAGCTTGTCTTGAAAGCAAAATCGTTTGGTTGAAGGCCCCTATTTTCACAAAGTCTTTTGGATTTAAAATTTACCTAACTTATGTGCTTGCAGGAAAGGGTGATCATTTGAAACAATCCAAACTACTAATAAATCTTTGTTACAGGTCCTTGGCAAGGGTTTTTTTTGGATTTTTATTGTGTGCCTTGTTTTCATAGACTAGCAAACACTTCAATTGGTGCACTAAAATTGAATCATTGTCTTTTGTGTCTTGAGCAATAGGCTCTTTTTGCTTAATCTTTAGAGGGTCTATCTTCCCATGTGGTCATTAGGACTACTAGTGAGAAGAGAACGACCCAAGTGGTAGCGAGGAAAACCCACCTCTTTCGAACCACTATAAACAACTATATTCATGGTGAAACTATGGATAACATGTGCTGATTAGTTCATACCAACACTATGTCTCCCCATAAACCCGTTTCATCACATTTATTTGATTAGTTGTAGGGCATAACCCCTACCGGTTGGGAGCCTTCTGTATTTACAGAGTTGAAAGTGCCACATGTATGGCCACACGAGCGGATGCCCTTACTAGCACCTTTTTGTTTTAGAAGCCCAAATCCTTCTAGTTGTTGAGGCCAGAGGTCGGACCTCTGGTAGTGGCCCACACACATATGGTTCTTAGTAGAGATACAAAGTTTGCCACAGGGAGTTTTCATGGGGACTGATGCTTGGCTAACCTGAGAAGTGAGTGCCGAGGGTGGAGCCAGTGAGGTCAAGCATCTAAGTATCCGCTCTGAATAACGTATCCTCGAGGGTAAAACCCCATGTGGGATCAACAACTATTGTCTTGCCCAGCCATAAGAATTGTGCTTGACTTATGTTAAACATTCAGAACATTCAAGACCAAACAGCAAAACATTGTGTCTTTTGTGTCTTCAAGTGTATGCAAAACATTTTTACATCAAACAACACACTTTTTTTTTGAGTCATTTTGGAGTCTAGACACTTACAAACATTGGGTCTTCATCAACACTGCGTCCTGTTGTCACAAAAACTAGTCAAATAGTCAAATTTGGTCACAACAAAATGACTTCACAGATTGGAAAAAATTGCACAAATTTTGCAAAAACGCGTCTGTGTCTGACATAATAGCGTCTGTGTTGTATAACCACGTCTGTGAAGGGTAGAAAAGCATCTGTGTTTCGAGAATTAACGGTGCACTTTACAAAAATCTCAGAAGCGCGTCTGTGTTAAACAGAACCACGTCTGCGTCAGGAAATCGCATCTGTGAAGTATACAGGCGCGTCTGTGATCAGAATTGAAAAAAAAAAACTGTTACAGTCCAGCAAACAAACACAGTCAGTTTCAAAATTCTTGAGATTCCTAGGTCATTTCTCCAGGTTTCATTTAGCATTCAACCTATCTTTGGGTCTCACATAGTCCATCATTGCTTCACATCTCACATTACATTCACATTTGTCTAAACTTGAGTCAAAAGGTCACTTGCTTGTCCTCACTATACTTTGTCAACACACTACATACAACAACACTTTGCTAAGTGGTCCCTCATCAAGGTCTATCACCTTTAGGTCTCACTTGGTCTTACTTAGAGTCAAGGTCAACTTACCTCATCAAGAGAAACTATCCTCTCTTTGGAAGTCACACCTACTCTACTACATACATCCTTGGTCTTACACTTTGGACATTGCAAGTACACCTCAAATTCATTTACATTCCATCCAACCCTTGGTCTTCCATACTTTTTCCATTTTCATCTAGTCTCACACATCTCAGTCAATACCTAGTTCATGGTTGAAACCCGTCTTCAAAAATCTAGGAGAGAAACTAAAGAGGCTCAAGAGTCCGCAAACATGAGTGTCTATGAGTATGACAATGATGTCTTTTTCAATACTGATAATAACACATTACCTAACATGGATGCCTATAGAAACATTCCAAATGTTGAGAACATGGACACTACAAACAACAATGATACACACAATGATGAAATGGACAACTTTTCCGTACATTCAGTAGATGTGGAAGAATCCATTATGGATCCCCACTTCAATCTACTGATTGAGGAAATAATGAGGAGGGATAGACAATACTTCCTACAAATGATGGCACAAAGTGGAGCCAAGATACCTCATGATTTTGACATGTCTCAACTAATGGAAAATCGACCTTTGCAACAAACTCACTCCAACATGGATCAAAGGAGACCTAATAGTGGAGGCAATAGAGGACCACATATGGTACCCGAATCACCATCATCTTTGTTTCAAAAACCAGAGGTCCCACATACACATGGTCAAGCATATGATACTCACCTTCGCAGACCATTATGGAAGTCTTATGCAGAAAGATATGCTCAATCACATACCAATGCTAAGGATCAACCACCAAAGCAATTGGATATTCAAAGGCATGCTCAAAATTTGGACACAAGGAAACCCCATGTCAAATTTGGGGGCAACACATTAGAACATGACATGCATGTAGAGTATGGTATACATGGACAAAATAGATATGGTGTTCCTCAACATGAATCTATACCAAGTGGTCCATATATGCAGCATCACTATAGACCTCCTCCATATGAACATGTGTATGATCAATATCATCCATATATGCAACATGCTCCTCCTCCAATTGGTGCCTCAAGCATAGGGTATGGTCCAAGAAGTCGATCTCCACCTAAGAGCAATTTGGAGCAACAAATCAGGGACTTACAAAAGAAAATGGAGGACATAAATACACCAAAGCCAACATACACATTGAGAGACATATGTCCTTATCCATTTGATAAGAGCATTCCAATGCCTCCTTTTCCTACACACTTTGTGATGCCTAAATTTGATAAGTATAGAGGAAAAGGAGATCCTAAGGCACACATAAGACAATTTTTCACAGCTTGCATTGAGGTAGCTTCAGAAGAGACATATTTGATGAGATTATTCCCTCAAAGCTTAGGTGATCAAGCTATGGAATGGTTCTCCCAACTTCCACCTAGAATTAAGTCATGGGGTGACCTAGCAGAGGTGTTTATCCAACATTTCTCCTACAATATAGAGACAGAGATATCAGTCACTACTTTGTGCAACACCAGGAAAAAAGATGGAGAGTCTTTTTCATCATTTTTACAAAGGTGGAGGAATCTAGCTAGCAGATGCTCTTGTGAAATTCCACAAAAACAAATGGTATAAATGCTCACCCAGAATGTTAACAAAGACATTGGCTATGATCTAAGGAAAGCTTGTTTGTCCACCTTCAAGGATGTCATTGAAAAAGGCTTAGCAACATAGAAGGTCCTAATTGAACAAGGAGTTATTAAGATATTCAAGGAAAACAAAGATGACTTTAAAGGAAAAGACAAGCCAAGATTTTGGAATAAAAACAAGAACACAGTCAATGATGGTGTTGTTGATGCCAACACAGTGCGACCCAAATTCATCTTTTCAGGATCAAGTTCTACAAACTATCAAGTGAATACTCAAACAACTTCTAGATCACGAAGGAAGTACACCCCATTGGGAGAACCACTTGAGTCAGTTTTCAAAAAGCTAGTGGCAAACAAGGTAATCACAGTTCCAGATTTTCCTTCATATGAACCAAAGGTTAAACCAAATTGGTTGAATGATGATGAGTATTGTGAATTTCATAAGAGCAAGGGTCATAAGACAGGAAATTGTCATCGACTGAAGAACATCATACAAGATCTCATTGATAGAGGTGACATTGAGATTGAGGGACACTCATCCAATCAAGATCATGAGATGTTTAAGGAACCATTCCCAAAGCATGACAAGGGAAAAGCTAAAGCCACAGAGGATCAAACCAATTATACCAGAGCATCCTACAACTATGATTCAACTATCAATCACATTTCGATGGACAATTATGTCTCTACCATTATCATCAAGGACAAAATCCCTGAGAATTATACCCAGAGACCCAAGATTGTCCTATAAGGTATTGGATCTTCTTCCGAACCAACCTCTTAATGTCATGTTACAACCCATCGAGGTAAATTCACTTTGCAAGGTGTTCCAGCCAAGAACACCACTTCTTCATCGGCTAAGCCTGAGTACGACCTTGTAGAATAGTTAGGGAAGATGCCCGTGCTCATCTCCATCCTTGAGCTCTTACACATATCACCCGCACATAAAGCTATTCTTGACAAAATCTTTAGAGACACTGCCATTCCTACTGATCTAAACGTAGACCAGTTTCAAGCCATGGTGGGAAACCTTTCCATTCCACACTCTCTTACATTCACAGAAGCTGACGACACCTTCGTAAGTTAGCCACATAATGCACCATTACACATTGAAGCCTTCATACACAAACATCAAAACAAATAAGTCCTGATAGATGGAGGAGCAGGTCTAAACATTTGTACATTGAGCACTATTAAACAATTGGGATATTCTGATAAAGCTGTGAATTCTACAAACAAAATTACCATCAAGGCATATGATGATGAAGAGCATTCATCCAAAGGCACAGTCACCTTGCCTCTCAGAGTTGGGCCAGTTACAAAGGATGTGGTTTGTCAAGTACTTGATCTTGATCTCACATACAAAACATTGCTCGGACATCCTTGGATTCATGAAATGAGCGCAGTCCCATCTACATATCATTGATGCATTAAGTTTCCTCACAATGGAGTTGAAGTGACCGTCAAAGCTGACCCAAATCCATTCATATATTGCATCAATCTATGACCTAGATAAGAAATAACAATCCCAGTCAATCGAGAAGCTATTCCTTCATTAGCATATGTGGATCCAGAATCCTTGAAAGCTTCTACATCAAAACAAGCAGAGAACAAAGAAAACTTCAAGTTTAAAGACATGGGATGTGGTGAGTAAATCTTTCATGTTGATCAACTCCCACTATCTGCTAAGACATTCAGTCGACAAGAACAAACTACAAACAATTTGCAATGCCAAGGAATTGGGTGTGAACCACCTAGTGTTGTGGCTACTAAGTTTGAGTGCAAATCTCCTCTAGTGGTGCAAGCACCTCTTGATATCAATAGTCCTAAGAGTGGTTCCAGCAAAGAATCTATTGAGTGTATTGCCAGCCCTCTTGAAAACTCACATAGCTTTACCATTTCATCCACTCATTCCCTTTCCATTCCTCTCCCAAACTTGGATCAACAAGAATTACAAAAGCCCTTACTCATTGGGGATCAAGAATCAAGCTTTGAAAAGAAAAATCTAAAAGTCAAAAATAAAGAGAAGTCCTTTAGTCCAAATCAAAATCAAAAGCTATTGGACTCTTCAAAAATCAAGGTCAAGGATAAAAGTTCTACGAAGAAAATAGAGCAAGAGTTGATCTTCCCTAATATCAAAATAACTGGGGGCAAAAGTTCCACAATTTCAAGCCAAAAAGAATACTTGTTGATCCTAAGTCTCCATCATGTCATGATACTTTCACTTCTTTTCGCAATCATAAGCCTTCATCACTCATCCACTTGTTCTAGACATCCATTCCCTTCTGGCAATACATCATGGACCTTTAAAGGAGCTTACTTGAAGGACTTTGTTATCAGGGATGCCCAAACTTCTTTAGGTGACACACATACGGGCCTGTGTAGTCCACACACTAGTAATTCTATCTCAATTTCTTCATCAAGGAAGATAGACACTCAAGCTACACATCATTCAGTTAAGGAAAGATGTAGCTACAATCACAAAGTCAAGCCTCGCACATTTGAGGTAGGGGACTTAGTTCTTAGAGAAAATCCCAAAAATCAGCAAGACAGAGAGAAGAAGGGCAAGTTTGAACCAAATTGGCTTGGTCCTTACATCATTACAGCAGCATATGGATCTGGGGCATATCAGCTCTCAACTACAGAAGGTGAACCTTTGGAGGATCCTATCAACAACATGCACCTTCGCAGGTTCTACACATAGCTCTTTGGAATATCCTAATTCAAAAATTACAAAAAAAAATCAAAAAAATTCAAAAATACAAAAAAAATTATTAAACATAAAAATCGTTACTTGGTGAAAACCTGGCAAACAGGCGCCTTGTGACACAAAAAACATTGAAAAATCAAAAAATTAAAGAAAAACATTTCGTCCAATGGTGAAAACCCCTTTGGTGGCACCTTGGGAAAGTACCATGCTGAAAACTGGGTCACCAGCGCTATGTTTAGAGAAATTGCTCCTCCCTCCTTCAGGATTCACTTTCATCCTTTCACTTTGCACACACTCACAACCTATTCGTTCATAATAAACTTACCCATTCCCATCATGGCTTGTTATTGATCTACCCAAGATTGGGTCACCATTCATAATAAACCTCCCTTTTCATCCATAATAAATCAGATCCTATCTGTGGCAAAGGCAAATCCTACGTCTAGTGATGGGTGTGGAACTAAGAACATCACTTGTTTCGAGGAGTATAGTTTCTTCCAGCTTCCTTTAGTCTATCTATGCGCAATTCACAATAAAGCAACATTTGCATCACAGATCCGTAATCAAGTTCCGTCTTCTTTGCAATAAAGTATCAGTTTCATGGATTCAGTTAGTTTCAGATGAGACAGCAGCAACAATGGGCTTCAACAAATCAAATCTTTCAACAGACTCAGACAACATTATGGTTTAGTGTTATCTATCCTTTTTGTGAAAGTAAACATTGTGACCAAAATCAAATAAGACTTATACAAGTGACAAGAGACACTAAATTTGAGGACTATAGTGGATGTTGGTGTCGAGTCTTGGTTTTCTTTTGATTTTATCCTTTGGTGACATGTCTTTTAGCTTTTCCAAGATGTCTCTGACTAGAGATTCTATCTCCAAGATGTCTTTGACTAGAAAGGCGAGGATGGGGTATCGTCACCTATTTGTATTTGCTGTCTATGGATTGTCTCTTAGTAATGCTATGACTTGTCCAAGGATATAAGGACACTGTGAGTCTAGTGTGAACTAGGGCATTCCTTGTTTGTGACTGTCTTATCTCCATGCAAATAGGTACAATGACTTTCTAGGTTGAACATATGCCTCGATTGTCATAACCTATTTTGCCATAATAAAGCTCAATGATGATAACACACAAGAAGCTCTTTCAATTTCATATCTTCTATCTTTCATCCCCCTTTCTTGATTGACCTCCATCATCCTTCTCGAGTTCGCATAGCCTGCTATCACATGACTGAGTATAATGACACACCAAAAACATTTGTATTTCATGTAGTTGCACCTACATTACCACATATAAGCATTTCATACATACATATAGATATCACAACTGCATCACATCCTGCACACAACACCTGTTAGCACAATTTACATTTGCATTATCATATTCATCTGCATTACATACATTCACATTTGCATCATGCATACACATATAAAACATAAAAGAACAAATATATTGCATTGCATCATATACATATTTGCATCCATATCATAAGCATCACATAGAAACATACATCATGAAACATCTCATCACATAGGTACACATGCATATAGTTGCCACAAGGAAGAATCATCTCATATATATATAAAGTGTCATGATACAATGATGTCAAAATACATATGGCTACAATCACCAGAAGGTGTCTACATCATCATACAAAAATGGTACAATACTGAGACATAGGGAGCCCTCTACAGCTATGATGAACTCCCTCCCTTAGAGTTGCCTAGCGTCGATGGAATCTGAGCCCCTGAAGGACCCGCCCAAGGATCATCCCTCTTGTCCCCTCTATCTAGTGGTGGTGGAGGACCCATAACCCCACCACTCGATGCTTGTCTCCTCTGACTCCCTCCCGTAGCTGTCATTGTCTGTGATGGTCTGTGGAAGCTCCTCGCTCGCTGATCAGCTAGCACTGCACCATAATAGAGATCCCACCAGTAGGCAATCTCCTCCCCTACCCGTAGGACATAGGCATATCCAGCCCTTGTGTCCTCTGCCACCTGCCTTCCAACCCTCAGTGCTGCCTCAGCCTCTGTGTAGCGCTGAATGGCGTAATCCTGCTCCTTCTTAGTATCTCTAAGCCGCCTCCTGAGCCTATCCCTCTCCCTCTCTAGGTCCTGGATCTCATCTGCCTGTCCCTGGCAGATCTCCCTCAGCTCCATCAGCTCATCCTCCTCTACCTTAGCCCCCTGTGGCTCTACCTATGGCTCCCCCTGTACGGGTGCCTACCCCTATGCCTGTGCCTGTACTGGTGCCTATCCCTATATCTGTCCTTGTCCCTGTACTACTGGCACCTATAGAGGTAATCCACCGCGACCCCTCACCACCCGAGCCTACCTATCCTCTCCACCCTCCCTCCGCGGTGCCACCCTCCTCTCTCCAACTACCCCCCTCCTCCTCCATCAACCTCTACCCCCATCATCTCCATCATCATCACCATCCCCACCACCATCTCCATCTAGTAGCTCTCCTGGATCCGTCAGGCGTGGGAATGGATGCTTGACCCAATATGTTGTGTACTCGACATCCATGTCGGCATCCTCAATCACTGGCCACATGTCCTATGGTAGGGGCATCATCTCTACAAGCTATGTAATAGCTTGATCATATGATAATAGGGGCCCAAACTACGCCTGATCCCTGACAGTCCGTGCATACATGCCTGAACCCCATGGCATCCGCTGGATCCTACCGAATTGCCTGCCCACCCTGTCCACTAGCTACCTCTCCAGTACATAGGGTGTCCACCCAATCAGATACCTACTCTGAAAGGTGTAGGGAAGCTCTACTGCATCGTCCTCCCACTGCTCACATCCCAGGTATGGCCTCCATATAACCGTATCAATGTCATCAATCACCCACTGCCAGTGCTCTAACCTGCCAATCTGTGGCTACAAAGTGATCATGTCATACAAGTGTATGAAACTGTGTCCATGACCTCTACCCCTGAAATGTATCGGTCTTGTCACTGGCAGATGCTCATAGGCCCACACCTGTAACAATGTGACCCCGCAGCCCAATCCCACTGACTCGTGGTACACAAACTGATGCAACTCGTAATACAGGTGTGCTAGCACACACGGTCCCCAGGCATATCTGGTGTGCTGTGTCACCAATGTCTCCAATGCACCTCCCCAACCCACAGCCAACCCTCATGTCACTCTATCAGGACACAAGAACCCACTGATCGCTCCTCCTATCACTGCTGGCAGTGCTAACCCTGTAGCAGTCATGGTGTCCCAAGCCACATGTCCTGCCCTCATCTCCAGTCCTGTGTCCCGGAACACTCATCTCAGGGCCTCCCTGTCTCCATCTCGATCATACAGAATCAACTCCCCATCGATCGGTATCCGCAGAATCCTGTATACATCCTCCAGGGTGACTGTCATCTCACCCATCAGTAAATGAAAAGTACAAGTCTCGGAGTGCCACCTCTCCGCTAGTGTAGTCAGTAGTCCCATGTTCACCCAAAACTCAGGCACATACAGAATATGTCTCAAACCCATAGCCTCAATCATATCTTGGTCCTCAAATGCCAGCTCAGGTCACAACCTCTGAGTCGATGGGAATCTCTCCCATGACTCTAGCATAGGCAAATACTCCTGCAGTCAAGCAAATCAATCATCTTAGTCCTAGTGACACTCACTGTTCATCACAAACTGTTGCTTCTATCCTAGTGACACTCACTGTTCATCACAAAGTGTTGCTTCTATCCTAGTGGTACTCCATGCTCATCACAAAGTACTACATGTTTTGCACTCCCTGTTCATCACAAAGTGCTCCTCACATTTGCACTCACTGTTCATCACAAAGTGCTGCTCATATTTTGGTACTCCCTGTTCATCACAAAGTACTCTATCTTGGTACTCACTGTTCATCACAAAGTGCCTTGATCTATCATAGTCTTCCCTAGAGGACCTACTTGAGTGTATCTTCTCAGTAGCTTATCCAATCGATAGCATATGTTCATCACAGAACTGCCGATTTGACCTAGAAGACACAAATTCACATTTTTGGACACAAACGTGTTTTCCTGACATAAACGCACATTTATTACATTACCTAGCATGTATTAATGACAAAAATAAATGCATCAAAGTACAAGGAGGTTTTGTGGTACTTATCAGCTCTCTTGCGTCGGCTGGCCTCTGGAATCGGCGAACATGGTCGAATCTATGAACAAAGGTCATCGCTGCTGACTACTGCTGCTCTTTTCTCTCTCTGCACTCTAATCTCTTGGAGGTGTAGATGACAATGAGGATGTATTTCCCTCATGGTCTATCTTATAGACTGCCCTAGCCCTCGTTTCCCAAGTCAATCTTCATTATCCCGTGACTTTGTCACTTTATCTGGTCAGTCCATTCTGGCCATTCTTTCTTATCGAGAGATTGTCTGCAATCTTTTTAGACATTTTTCATCCAATCTCTCGAGGGGGCATATCATTCCCATCTTGGGGCAACTATGTATCAGTTCATCTTATCTTCTTTGAAACAACGTGACAAGCCGCATTATCTCAAAGAGGGGCAAAATGTTGACACCCAAAATTGTCATGTCTAATTAAATAAATATTATATTTATTTAATTACTTTAGCTTAATTCTTCTATTAATTAAATAAATCTTTATTTATTTAATTAATTCATTTATCCTCTTCTAGCCTTATTTCTCGTTTAAATAAATACATTTATTTATTTAAATTATCCTCTTCCTAAATTAAATAAATATTTTATTTATTTAATTGATCCCACTTCTTCTATTAATTATATAAATCTTTATTTATTTAATTAATTCATTAACCTTTTCTACCCATGACACATGTCATTCATCTCTTAATTCATACACTACCTACCCCTTTCATTAGTTTATTATTTCTTTTACCTACCCTCAAATCATAGCCTACCTCCTTTTACACCTCTCAATCTTATCCCTCCATTTCTTATAGTGTCTTCTATATAAGAGGATACTTCCTTCATTATCAAACCCTAATCAATCATCTTAATGACTTGACTACACTACGATCCTACTTGCAACCACATTCCGTTCTTTGTTGAGCTCTTGTGCACATAAAATCTGAGAGCAAATATATCAAGCAAGATCAATGGAGATAGGAAGAATGGAGATCCAAACCCTATTGGACATGTGATGGTATAATCTTTGTGATTTCATTTTATTTGCATTGTCTTATGTAATCTTCATATGTTATGGTGGATCTTTGTTGTTGTTAGGCTAGGGTTTTGTGGTTGAATTCGTTTAGCCTTTCAATATTGTTACTATTGTTATCCATTTTGACCATATACAAGTACAAATAAAAATTCAATGTTATCTCAGCTAAGATGGATGAAATTCTACAAAGTCAAAAGAATAAAGGTGATATGCGAGCACTTGGATTTGAAAAAGGAGAAAGCTCTGGTTTTGGTCAAAGTAATCAACAGAAGAGCAAGAGGCCTCTGGTAAGACAACCTAATGCTTATAAATTCAATAGTAAATGCTTTGTTTGCAATAAATTTGGTGATATGTCAAGTCCATGTAGAAATATAACAAATCGGAATAATTCATCATTCACCGGTCAATGTTTCAATTACAATACATATGGTCAGAAGTGAGTTGAATACAGAAGTATGGTAAATAGGAGGAATGCAAGATTCTATGCTTGTGGAAGATTTGGACATATTGCTAAACAATATAGATCAAAGGAAAATCAAAGTAATTTCAGGCCTTATCAGAGAAAAAACATTAGTTGCTAAGCTTGCAACAAAACTCATCCAATTGCAAAAAATTGTAGAAGCAAGAATGTGAAGAATGCTCTGCTAGACAAGAACAAATAAGACGATAAGGGGAAAGTGAAAGTTGACGAAATGAGAGAGTAGTACAAGAATAAATGGGTCAAGAAGAGTGACTCTGATGCAGGAGATGGGTCTGAACCTAATTGAGATGTTGGAACCACATCTAGTAACTAAGCTAAGGCATTCGGCCATGGGGGAAGCTTTCATGAAAATCTTTCAAACCCCCCTATCTGAGATCTATTCCTAATTTTGGTAGGTTACAGAGGTATATATTATGATTGCAAGTGTCTATGATACATTTCTAGGAGAATCTATAGGTCCACATAACACATTTATGAAATGAAGGGTATCCAGAAGTATTAGGGCTAAGAGTATTTATTGTAGTAAACGGTTAGGTATGCGAAGGATAAAAGATTTAATCATTCATTTCTCACCTTGCATTCAAAGTAGAAGAGAAGAAAACCATAGTAAAGGAGAACTTGCAGAGATTCCAAAGAGATATCCAAATTTGGTGTGCGATCTTGAGTTTGACTGAAAGGTATTTAATTGTGAAACTATCCTTTTCAGTTGAATCTTGAAAATGGTTGTCTGGTACTACAACTCCTTTGGTTGTGGAAATCATTGAGCGTGCACATCCAAACTTCAAGAATCATCCATTCATTTCAATGGAAGATGATCCTGAGAGCTCATTTTCATCTATTCCCTATGGAGTGTTGCATATTGAGGATATTAGGGTATATATGCATTGCCCCATTGAGGAATTGAGTAGCACACAAATATTGAATCTTTACAATAATTAGCTAGCAAACAAGAGCTTGGTACTGAAACCAAAATTTCAATATTTGGAGAACAAGGGTTTGGCCCAATTTGTCAGATATTTGATATTTTATGAATAGGAATAGATCTGGTATATCTTGAGCCAGGTTCATGATGAATTTATTTGGTTAGATAAACCCTACAAAATCACCAAGTTAGTGATTCCGACCATAACTAGATTATGTGCAACTAGAGAACAGTCATCTCTGAAATCTGTGAAGAATGAAATTGTGATTAATACAACTAGATCTAAATTTCATAAATGGGTGATGACAAGCAGTGACATTTTGGAACACGACATCAAGTTTGCATCGATGGTCATTGCATACAAAATCTTTTTTTCTAGGAGAGAAAATTTTGCTTTCGGTACTACCATTTATACTACATATTAGATGATGAGAGAGAACTTAAAATATGATCTTTGTGAACTAGTCTAGAGTGAGCTTATCAAGAATATCAAGAATGTCAAAGCAAATAAGAAATATCCTCTCAAATTTGGAACACTTCTTCTATGCCTATTTTCCTACTCTATGAAGGAGGTTTCGGGTATTGGTTTGGTAGAATGGGCATTTGACAGACCTTTAAGAGTTCAAATCTGGGAACATTTGTATAATTCTGGTGATTCTAAGGTCCAAAGCAAGAATCTATGGGGTTATTTCAAGAACTTTCAGAAGGAAATGCATGATAGGGAGAGGATACCCAAGTCTGTTGTATAAAAATATAAATATACTATTCGCTTCATGGTAGATACTAATCATTTTTTTATGGAAGTTGTAGATCCCTATACCATATGGATTATGCCTATGGGCTATGAGGTCGAAGAATAGATTCTGGAACTATATGCACAACATATGTTGAGAAAAATGGTGGACCCTAATGTGGAAAGATTCATGACATACAAGGAGAAAAGTTTAAAACTTCATCAGCAGTTTAAGAAATTGGTAATTTAGAAGAAGGTTTGGAAGGAAGTAGAGGCTTTCGCAGAGAGTATGCGAATAACTCAAGAAGTTGTCCAGAAAGATAGAGAAGAAAATATTCTCTGAGGAGCAGTCTACAAAGAAGGAAGAAAAACTAGAAGAATCTAAGCCTAAGATAAGGAAAGTCAGAAGTACAGCTCCCTCCTTCGGTCCTACAAAGTCGGCAAGCCAAACTAAATCTTCAATTAAGCTACCTAGTGGTGACAAGAAGAGGAAGAAAGTCAAATTCATGACTATGGATGAAGGAGAAACTGAATATAATGAAACTGTGAAGGAAGTGAATGCTCAAAATACAAAAGTTACCAAGATCACAAAGGAGAAGCCTATAGGTAGAACAAGATCTGGTAAGAAACCTAAAGCATCTAATTTTGATAAGCTTTTGAAACAAGGAAAATTTACTATTGTTCCTCCTATGACATTAGAGCAGATTGTAAATGAAGTTTTTAATGATAATTTGAAACCACTATTTGAGTGGTATGACAATTTTGATGACTCTAGTAAGAGAACACTAGAAGAGGCTACTGTAGAATATCTTAATGTGTATAGTAAAGAATTTATTGAACTAATGTATTTTATACCCAATAGCTTGTATGAAATTTTGGATGCCAGAAGATAAACTGCTAGTAGCGAAGATGAAAGACTGAAGGAATATGTGTTGGTTCACTTATGTTTAGTCATTACTACAGAGGAGATAGATAGACTGTTGAAACTAACAAAGAACAAATTCAGAAGAAAACACAGAGTTAACAAAATCATGTTAGGGAAGATTGATGAAATTTCTAAGGAAACTAAAAATAATTTGATAGAAGTTTTGTTAAACAATCGGTATGAGGTAAATAAGGTTAAAGGACAAGAAGAACATCATTGGAAAGAACTGAACATGACATCTCAAGTCAATCTGCAAGCTGAGTAGACCGTAGATGACACTTTTGAGCATGTAGAGGCCAGTGTATAAGAAGAAATTGTTATGGAGGATAGAGGGAAAACTGCGGAAGGAAAGGAAAAGGTTGAGAATCCTTTGACTATTGCAGTTGATCCTCCTATTCTGGAGAAGAATATAGAAAAAGAAACAGTGGATGTCAAGGTTGAAATCAAGACTGAATAAAAAGATAGTATAGAGGAAGTAAAGGGAAAGACAGTCACTGATGATCCAGAATTCATTCAAGCTCCTATCAACTTGGATTCCTTGTCCCCAATTCAAAAGCTACAACTTGCATTGTTTGCACAAGCCAAAGCCAACAAAGATCATTTGAAGTTCCATGTTGGGGATAATATGTTGCTAAAGGATACTTCAAATACTCCATTTGAGCGATTAAAGAGTTTGATTAATTCTATTGACAAACATTTTGGGTCTTTTGAAAGGTAAGTTGAAGAAAAAGTCTTAAATGAATTTAATGCAAACAGGCTTTGAAATCTAAAAAGAATGCTTGTCAAAGATAAAGCCACATTAGGAGAATGTGTGAGGAGCATGCAAGCTGCATTATACATAGGTAGGAATTCGTACAAGTCATGTCTATATTTGAACAAGTTGACTAAAGATATTGAGAAAAAATCTAAGGTGCATGAGAATGAGCTTGAACACATATTTTAGTCAGTTGATTCCCTGACAACATCATTGAGTAGTCATTAGAATTAGGTAAGATCTCCACTTGAGAAAATCAAGAGCCTAAACTATGACCATGAGAAAAAAATTGGGAGAGTTAGTAAAGTTAGGAGTCTTATTACTCCTAAGTTGGAGATTATACAAAGTGATTTCAAAGATGCCCAAGATGCTCAGGATAGTGGAGATCCAAATGATGTGAAGACAGAAAAGGAACAAGCTTACTTTCTTAGTGGCTTCATAACTGTATTGGAGAATTTACAGAAAGGCTAGGACAGTCACTTGGACTCATTGAAGAATTCTTATGTTGATATCTTCAAATTTTTTTGAATGTATATGGACTATGTATGCACGTGTAAATAGCATTCTTGTTTTCTGGAACTCTACCTTTGTCATTGATGTCAAAGGGGGAGAATAGATGAGTGAAAAATGTTGATCTTAGGGGGATATTCTTGACTCTTTGATTCTTTTGAGTTCATAACTTTGATTTTAGTTTTGATCTGACACTTAGTCATTTTTCACTAAGTGTTGCCATCGATGTCAAAGGGGGAGATTGTTGGCATAAGATGAGTAGTTGTTGTCTTTAATGGCAACTGCCATCAAGTGAGTTAGATATCCAATCTGTAGTTCATGATTCCCTCATTCTAAAAGATTGATTGAGCTTCAGTGAGGTCAAGTAAGAAGAATATTGTATCCGACAGTGTGCAGTTTAGTGGTTAGTGGATTACTTTGGTTAAATATTTAGCCTTTTGGATCTGGGAGATGTATTGTGGATATGCAATTCACCTTTTTGTTGATTCTGACCTCTGGTGTTAAGTTTGGTGTTGGTTAGAAGATTTTGTAGACCCTTTTTTCAATATAATAATATTTTCGTGTAATAGCATGTAAAGATTTGTTGTTTGGATCATGTAGAGTAATCTTGATTGTTGTTTGCATGTCCGAGATTGATGAGCCAACATATGGGAAGCATGTGGACATCTTGTTTTGGTCCACTTAGTTGTTTTTAGATCGGTTTAAGTTGACTTGTTTATACATTTCATGTTGCGTGTTATGCAGTTTTTAGGCCAGCATGGAATTGATCTAATTTGATGGTGCAGATATATTAGTCTGATTAATATGATCATTTGGGTTGTTATTGGTGATGTTGAAAGTGTGTATGATCCAATGTGAGTGATTTCACATGCATAGTTGAGATATCTATGCTCCGGTATGTAACAGAGCAGAGTAGAACAAATAAAAGAGACAAAACAGTGGCAGAAGACATTTTGTGAATAACCAAAACTGCTTTCTAGCATTTGTAGATGTTGCTATTTAATTCAAACATTCTTGTTCTTATTTGTAGTCACTTGTAAGGCAATGATCTTTGCTTTGGGTTGTAGCCCTCTTTTGTAATTGAGTAGTGAGCTCTAAGCAGTGTGCCTAAATGTATCTACATTCCCCTCTTGTAATATTATTATACTCCTGATCATAGTATTATAATATTGTGGGTCTCAATCCCACTGTGGTTTTTCCCTTAACTGGGTTTCCACGTAAACATCTTGGTGTTATGGTGTTGATGATCTTGGATTTCTAATTCTTAATTTTCATTACTTCATTTGCATAATGTGGTTGTATGACCAGATTATTAAATTCAATTTTGATGAACACTGATTCAACCCCCCTCTTAGTGTTCCCTTTATTCCAACAAATTATATGTAGATATATTATCAAATGAATGTATATCATTAATTGATATAAAAGAAAACTAGGATTAACGACAAATGCCTTAGGTTTTATATTCAATATTTGTTATTGTGGATCACTTTCATTTCTATATTGAATCATGTAATTATAAATTTAAACTAGACAACTACATATCTAATTTACCCTATGTAGATTTGAGCTCTATATTTTTTCTGTGTTTTCTCCTAGATTGACTTGGTGTATATATTTTATTTTGTGCAAAAACTTAATTGTGTGTATTCAAGGTTTCTCTAATGATAATAAATGCTTCTCTCCTTCATAAAAAAAACCTATGATATTGGGTCAATGAAATTTAGAAACTATTGAAGGCAATTAGAAAGAATGTAAGATATTTCCTAGATTATGTAATAATGATTTTCTTGTTTTAATGTTCCTAGACTTATGATGCAAACATACAAGTTAGTACACTAAAGGTGGTAAGTAAAAAAAAAAAATATTTTTGATTTATAAAGAAACAACTAATAGGAATGATAAATTTGACTCTTAATTTAAATTTATAAACTATGGTTTTTGGTTCAGTTTGCTAAATAATAGAATTAAACTATCATTTGCATAAATCACAGGACTAAAAGTTTGTGAGAAAAGGATAAAATTCAATTACTTTCAAAATTGGCCAATTCTTTGTAGTACTTCCACTTTTTCTTGTCTATCAAAGATTTATCCATCAATTGTAGTTTGGAACATATGGTTGGAAAGAAATAGTAGAATATTCAATAGTAAGAAGCTTGTTTTGCATTAGGTTCTGTTCAAAATGAGCAGTCCATTTCTGAGGTGGAAATGATTTTTTTAGATAAAAATCTGAATACACATAGAGTATTATCTTCTTGGGATGATTTTATCCTCAAAACTCGGTCTTATCTCAGGTCTTCTTTGGCTCAAGGTTCATTTAAAATGTTTCCAAAAGTAGATGGGTCAAAAGTCCTTTGGAAACCAACTCCATCAAATTAGATAAAATTGAACTTGATGGTGCCTCTAAAGGAAATCCAAGAGTTTTGAGGGTTGGAGTTGTTCTTAGAGTTCACTAGGGTAACACAATTAATACAATGTATAGATACATACCTCATGCAATAATATTGTTACAAAATTCTTAGCTCTTCTTATGCGCCTTTCACTAGCAATCAAATGTAGGATACATGATCTATGTATTGAAGGAGATTCAATGGTTGTCATTACAGCTATATCTTAGTGATCTACACCAAGGTGATAGTTGACCTATTTTTTGTAACAAGATCTTAAATTAGTAAAATCTTTTGATCTATTTGAAGTGGCTCATTGTTATAATGAGCATAATGATATTACTAATCAATTAGAAAATTGAGCTATTATTTAGAATATTAACTATACTGAGTGAGATCATTTGTTGACATTGTTAGGATTAATGATAGTCCCAAAGATACTGAGAGGGGGGGGGTGAATTAGTATCTAACCGATGGATAGGATATTTAACCTTATTAAGTATTTTGCATTCCAAAACAGTGTATCAGTAAATAAGAATTAATGCAGTAAGCAAGAAAAATAAAAACAACATAGAAAACACACCATAAAACAAAATGTTTAATGAGGAAACCCGGTGTGGGAAAAACCTTGGTGGGATTTGTGACCCACAATATTCACTCACTGGCCAATGAATAAATATTACTTACAATGAGGGGCCTGCTCATGCAGGAAGCCCAACTGCCTAGAGCTCACTGCTCAATATACAAAATAGAAGTCTCATTGACTTATAAAATGGATTATGAAAATCCAATACAATGTACTGCTTCAAATCAGCATCAACTATGCTAGGTTCAGTACCGATTTAAGCTCATACTATAACCATAAACCTTATACAAAATCTGTCCTATTCATTAGCATATATCTTCCTTATTATGTGCTCATTCCTATCTCATCTCCTATATCATTTCCTATATCCTCTTTCTTATTAAAATTAATTTACAAGAACTCATACATATATGAGTCTATTACAATATGCCATATCGGCTTTACAAAATATTTTACAATTAAATACAATAAACAAAAGTTTATCCTTGTCGGCTGGGGTGTCGGTATGCATTGTTTCCGCTATCGATGAAGTGTCTGTCAGTGTCGGTGCCTGTCGATAGTTTACTAGATGAATGTTGGGTGGTTTCCAAAAGGTTGCTAGTAGATTTCTAGTAGGTTGCCATCAATGACAATGCCATCATTTCTCACTAGAGTGTAGAATTCCAACAATCTCCCCTTTTGGCATTGATGGCAACACTCATGAGAAAAATCCAAAAATTGTTTCCAAAAAGTGAAGTCCAAAAATTTACCAAAAATATGTGCTCCCCCTGAGCAGATGATCTCCTTTGAATAGCCATTTTTCTCTATCTACTACTCCCCCTTTGACATTAATGACAAAGGTTGTCAAAAATTGTCAAACGAGTGCAAAATTTCACCTTAAGATTTGTAACCGGTTGGTTACAATCTGAAATATATCAGCCAAAACCAAATTTAAACTCTGCATGAATCTATTGCTGTCATTTATGGTTGCCTTAGTTCATTGTATCATGTTGGTGAGATGATGTATATGCTCCTCTAGTGATCTTTCTTCTTGAATTAATGTCTTAGAGATCTCATTTCTCAGAGAGATAAGGTTATCCAGTTTAGGACAAAGTTTATACTTCAGCTGTCAGGCATCTGCATTGATCCTTTCTTTTTCCTTCTCAAATTTCTCCAACTTTTCCTCAAATCCTGCTATTTCTTTCTCAATAACTGATATAGGTTTGGATGAACCAATGATGTTATCAACTATGTCATCAATTTCCTTTTGCACTCTACTTATTTCCTTTTCAATGTCCTGGGTCAACAGATGTGGCTTGCATGTTTCTCTGTACAGTTCCTTATACTCCAAAATTGTTGTATTCAGTGCCGGTAAAAGTGTGTTAATATGTTCAATGCACTTCTTTATTTTCTCCTCAAAGAATTTTTACTTTTCTTTTTCCATTTTCTCTTTGAATGTATCCTCATTTACCTTATCCATTGTTATTACATTTCGAGCAATAAATTTAGATGTGTCTAACTATCCTAAAGAATCCTTTACATGATCTACATTGCATTTTGGTGCAATCATCTTAAGGTTAGGTATCGTATCATCAATTTCCTTGTAGGCCAATGCATTACAGTCAGTTATCTTCTAAATTGAGTCCAGAAGTACCTCTATCACATTAGTAGGTTTGAATTTGAATGTCTGACTAGCTGCCTTTATTATTTTAGTGCTTCTAGTGTTAGCAACCAATTTTCCTTTATTAACCTCTGGTGGATCAGTCTGAGTTTGTGTTTCAACTTGTAGTGGTTTGGGTTTCTTAGTGATTACCGATTTTACTATCTCAATGTGTACCTATGTCTCTGTCATTTTCTCTGTTGGTTTCTTTGTGTTATCAGCTGTCGATATCTTTGTCTCTGTCGATTTCTTAGTTCTAGCATCTACACTACCAGTATTCATTCCGCTGTCCAAAGGTTGCTCCATATGCTCTGTTTGCTCTTCTTTCTCTGTTTGTATTCCAAACTCAACATTTTCTTTCGATTGCTCAGCAATGTTTCCACTACCAGTAATATCATTCTATACTTCTGTGTTGTCCTTGTCCACAACAATGGTCACTTCCTAAGTATCAACATTCATGGTAAATAGAATTTCTGATTCAGGGTTAGTGTCATCATGTGTTATGTCCACATTTTCAATAGCGGGTGTATCATCAATATGTATCGATGTAGTATCCAAGGGTGGTGGTAAGTTGTCAGTTATTTTGATGTTTGGTATTCAACCAACTTTACCTTTCCCTTTGTCATTATCCTTCTGATATACTTTGAATGTTTTCTTAGGTCAGTTTAATTCTTCTTGTTTTTCCTTTTCTACAAAAAAGATATCCCATTTATCAGTTGTTTCCTCTGCAATTTCATTAATTCTACCAGCCATTAAGCTCACTTGTCGGTGTCCACTACCAAAAACTGATCTGTTGGCTGCACAAATTAATTCATCAATCTCCTCTTTCGAGTTAACTAGATGTATAGCTAGAAGTTTTTCAACCTTAAGTTTCTTGTCCAACTCCATTACTGCAATCCTTTTTGCATCTAGCCTTCTATATAGATCATTTGGTAAATCATCTAAAACTTAAATTAGCACTTTCTTGTAGATGTCTAGATGTAGAATAATATTGTTTTCAACACTTTCCTTTTTAGAATCAGTGAATGTGTTATACAACTTGCTCACATTAGCCAATTGTAAAGTGGAAAAATCGAACCCTAGTTGTTCTCCCCTCCCCAACTCCAAGGAGAGAGAAGGGAGAGTCACTAGGGTTGATGGTTTTCACTTAGGGGAGACTTTACATTCAAAAGAGGGGTTGAAACCCACAAGATCCAATCCCATGCAATGCAAGATTGGATTCTAAATGAGTTTCAAGGGTTAAGACATCAAGGATACCCTCTTTTGTAAAGAATGTAGATAGAATGATTGAACTAGAAATGCATGTAAAGTAGGAAATATTCACTTATAAATAGAGATAGGGATACGGGATGAAGCTGCGGACCTGGAATTAGTAGTAAAATGTCGAGATGGTGCTGTCCTACAAATTTGAGCAAAAGTTGACGGGACGATGGCGCCCGGCGTGCACACGGTCCTCCGAAAAATCTGCGAAACGAAGGGGGATCTGTTCATCTCTGCACAAGGATTCTAGATCTTCAATTACAGCCGCCTACCTGCAACCTACACACAGAAAAGAGAGGATGATTGGGGGGTTAGGGATTAGGGGTTTGCCTTTAGGTCAAACCCCAGTTTTGGAATTAACCAAGAAATGAGAATGCTGTAAATGTAAATGTTTGTAATGTAAACAAGTACTGATAACTTGTTGTAAGAATGTTTGTATTCTTACATGCGAAGGTGTAATATATGTAGTATGTTGTATGTTGTATGTGATCTCCTCTTCAATGGTTGAATCCTTGTCTTGAATGCAACACCTAGCCTTGAATGGAGACTTAGAATGCTCAATTGCTTGAAGGAATGCTTGGATGCTTGAATGTTTGAATGTTTGAATATTGCTTCTGCCTTTTGCACACATATGTCTTCCTCCTCCTTTTTGTTTGGAAGAGGAAATGTAGTTTATATACTTGTCAATTAGGGTTGATAGACTGATTTTCCCGACCTTAGGCTGACCAGGAAACATTATTTTCCGAATTGCAAACTTAAAGACCCGATGCCCAAAAGAGGTCGGGCCCAAAATAGGGCCAGGGACCAGGGCGCTGGGCGCCATGGTCCCACCTCCCAGGATAGCAGGGTGCAAGGAGGGATCAGGCCAAGGTGCAGAAAATGCAGTTTTTGGTGTCGTAAACAGGTTTCGGGGTCTCCATTCAGGTTCAACGTTGTGCCGCCATCGTGAAGACCCTAATGCAGTCGAAATTGCAAGTGTCACAATTTTAGGATGCTACATTTAGCCCCCACTTTAGCGGGAGTATAAGCGTACGCTCATACTTCTGGTAAAGTACAAGGAAACAACATTGAGAGACTTTCACCACATCAAGGAGGCAAGATACACCAAGCCCCTAGTGGACTAAGGATCTTACAACTTCGATTGAAAAAGTAAAAGGGAAGATCATGAGGGAGAACCATGACTATCAATAGTAAGGTTCCCTCACTATGAGTCATGCCAGAAAGATATCAAAAATTTTCAAGGCAAAGCTAAATTTGTCAAGAAATTTTCAAGTATCTTGAAAAGATATGAATGGGATGTATGCCCCCCTACGTTAAAGCGATCGCACATGCCTCACCGGGGGTGATTGCTTTAAGGTAGTGAGACATATAAGAAATGAGAAAGGAGCACGTTATCACAAGGATTTAGCCCCCAAGTGTGAGATAAGCCCAAGGATAATAGACACAAAACACAAAGCACAAGGTGACTTCGCTTTCCTCGGGGTCAGTATACTGTATGATAATTCATGTATATCATATGTATGTATGCATAATTGTTCTTCATTCCCCAATCAAGGAAGGTCACCTAGAAGAAGGGAACACATGTGTCTTTTGAGTCAACATGAGAGAGACCAAAAGAGATCTCAATGTTTTGCATCATCCTCAAGTAGACAACACTAAGGACAACAAATAGAAGGATGAGAATAACACATAGAAGAAGTAACAAAAGAGATCAAGAGAGGAGGAGAGAGTCTGCTATGCTAATGAACTAGTCTAGCACGTCATCCACCCCCCGATCTTGCTGATCAATATTTCGGGAAGGCAGGAAACATGCTAGAGGAGGAACATCCAACACAATAGATGGAGCTATCACAAGATCCAAACAAGGGCTATGTTCATGTTCCAAGCCACGTTGTTCTTGTCTAGGAGCTAGGATAAGTGCTTTAGAAAATTCGTTAGATAAATGGTTATCAACATCAACATATTCATATTCACTATCAAAATGGAGAGGAGTAACATTTTCATCATGAATAACATTTTCATCTATATCATCATCAAGATTTATAAAAATAGGATCTTTAACTCGCACAGGATCAAGACCATCATGCATCTTATGTTTAGGAGATTTCGGCTCAATCGTCGGCTGAGGAGAAAATGGAATAATACTGCTAAAGGTGTTTTTGGGGATTGCAAAGTTTGAGAAGTAGCTACCTAAGCTCTAAGATGACTCTTTCGTTGGCATTCTTGTGTAGAATGATTTCATCTAGTATTAGTAGGAAGTTGAAAAGATTGAGGAGGAGGAATGTTCTCATCCTTATCACTTGGGTGTTTAGGTTGTGGTCTCTTAGGTTGAATAATAAGAGAAGAGGAAGGTTTCTTCTCTCCATAAGAGGAAGGAGGAGGAACTGCTCCATATAAGGGAGGAATATTTGGTTTAGGAAGGAGATCAAGTCCATCATGACGAGGAGGGATAGGTCTACTTTTAGGAAGTTTATTAGTCATAGGCATAATCACATTCATAGGGATGGGTTAGGAATCTTCTTCAGGAAAGACATTAGTTTTATCTTTCAAAGGAAGAACTTCCTTCTCAAGAATGATAGGAATATCAAGTTTGGGTGTTCTAGGTTCACTTAGAGATAGGATCATATCTTTTTTCCACTTTTGATAAGATTTAAAAAGATGATCACTTCGCGGAGGAAGAGATTGGAATTGTTTAGGCCAAAAGTAATCAATAGGAACACTAGAAGTTCTTTCAGCTGGTTTAAAGAGACTATGATTGACAGTAACAACTTCATCATTATGGGGAAATTTCAAACACTTGTGAATAGGAGAAGCAATAGCTTTCATGGAAGATAGCCAAGGATAGCCTAGCTTCACACGAAATTGTTCGGATGATGGAATAATAGCAAAGCTCATATCAAGGCATTTGTTATGGACCTCAATAGGTAATGTAATAGAACCAATTGTAGGAGAAGAAAATGCATCAAATAATTTCACAACCACATTTGTTTCATCATAGATCACTTGATTCAATTGCAAAGTAAAAAGAAATTCTTCAGTAATGACATTAACCATACAAGAAGGATCAATAAGCACTCCACGACAAGGTGTATTTTTTACTTTTGCAACTATATATAAAGGACCATCAGGTGCCCTGATAGTTTCACTAGAATCAAATGTGATGGAAGGTTCTTTAGGGATTTTTTGCTGCTCCACAAAGTTAATCACATTCGGAGTCATAAACACAAGACTATCAGGCGAGAAAGAGGAATCATTAGTCTCAACCACATTAGAGGTATGAGAAGGTAATGGATCAGAAAAAATCTGAAGATTTTGGTTAGGAGGAGCTACAGATGTGTTTCCTTTATCATTCACACCAGAAACAAAGATAGTATTATTATCAATCAAATCTTGAATTTTACCCTTTAAAGCAAAACATTTTTCAGTATCATGCCCAGGATGACGATGAAATTGACAAAAAGTTTTGTTATCAAAATAGGGTGAATTAATCTTTGCTGGATCTATTTGCTTTATAGGAGGAAGAGTAAGCACATTTTGTTCCAATAACTTATTCATAATACTATGCAATGATTCATTCAAAGGAGTAAACTTTCTTTCTTTCTTGAAAAACTTAGAAATAGGAGGCACATCTGATGCTGCATTCACATTGTTGTTGATGATGTTTTCATTGAATTTAATGGAGTCTCTATTCGGTTTAAACTTCCCAAATGGTTGTTGACTACTATCACCCTTATCACTCGGAGCCATAGGATTTGCTTGTTCCATTTGACTCACAGTCAGTTGATAATTGTGAAGAGTTGCGCACAACTGTTGGAAAGAAGTAAACTCAGAAAACAAAAGTTTTTCTCTAATATCTTTTTGTAAATTAGAAATAAAGATTCTTTGAATATCATTGTCAGGTACTAGAAAAGAAATTTGAGCATACAAATGCTTATATCTACCAATGAAATCAGTCACTTTTTCTTTAACACCTTGTTTACAATGCATTAAATCAATCAAAGTAACTTTAGGACTTATATTGTTTTGAAATTTTTGAATAAAAGCATTTGCAAGTTGTTCGAAAGAAGTAATAGAATATGAAGGCAACGAGCAATACCATTGTAGGGCTTTATCTCTTAATGTTCTAGTAAACAGTTTTGCAAGCAACCTTTGGTCATAAGCAAAATCAGTACATATTGTTTGAAAGGTCTTAACATGTGTTAGAGGATCACCCTTACCATTATAAAGCTCCAAATGCGGGATTTCAACATGTTTAGGGGGGATAGCTCGAACAATGTCAAGAGAAAGTGGGCTCGCGACATCAAATGTGGGCACACTAAACTTAGATTGATTCATAGAGGCAATTTGCTGCTGTAAAGAAGAGACAATTTGTGCAAGATTGTTAATGGTCGCTTCAGTCGAAGAGTTCATATTAGACATGTTAGATTGTGATGGAGGTATTATGTTATTGAAAGAAGGTATTTATTGAGAGTAAGGTGGTGGGACACTATGATAGTTAGTCATAGGAGATGATTGGAAAGGAGGAACACTACAAGGAGGAATGGAATGGTTAAATGAATTGCCCCCTTGTGTCATGTTCATTTGTGGAGATATAATAGGAACACTTATTGAAGGAATGAATGAAGAAGTTGGATTGAATGAAGGAAGAGGGTTGATTGAAGAAGAGGGATTGCCCTCATGACTAGTGATCATAGGAGGAATGTCTTGTATTGAAGTAGTCATTATGTTTGATGTAAAAGTAGGTATACTAGCAATAGGAGTTGTCAAAGGAATAGAGTGATTAACTTGAGTAGGAGGTTGTGTATAACCTAAAGTTTCGGCACAACTCTTCATAGGCATCACATTCGAATCCACAATGTGTGCAATACCACACAAAATATCAATTCCATTCTTATCACTTTGAACCATACGTTTTAGACCCTCAATTAATGAAAGAGCTTTGCTATCGGGGTATTCTTGAGACATCCATTGTTGAAAATCATCAAATTGGTTATCCAATTTCGAAAGTTGTTCTACAGAAACCTCATGGAGAGCTTCTTCATCATTAAGAGGATTAGAGGAATTACCCATGTCCTCGTTAAAAAGGCCATTCAAATTAGGTTCCATCTCCTCAGTAATTAAACCTTGGAAGGACTTAATTCTAAGGCTTCGTCTAACGGGAATAGTGTAAGTAGGGCTTATTGTTGTAAAACTCATGCACTAAAGAGAGAGAAGATTTTGAATTTTAGAGGTAGCAAATTTCAATAAAATCAGCCAATCTCCTAGATTTAAGCTGTTAAATGCAATCAGGACAATCTCCCGAAATTTTGAAAAAAATGTCGGGGACTGTGGTGAATGGAGTGCACACGGTCCTCGCAACTTTTTTCGAAATTTTCAGGGATGAAAGTTATGATGATTTTAAAGCTAATCTGAAAAAATTGAGTGATTTTACGATCTGTAGATAGGCCAAATTAAAGTTGCAATCTCACAATTGAACCCTACCAAGATTGTTGAAAAATGCAAAATTTAAATTTTGAAAAAAAGAGAGGGAAACTGAAATTTTGAATTTTTTGATTTTAGAAGGAATACTGAAAGCAATGCAGGCTTTGAAATTTAAAAGTTGACTCGATTTCATGTAAAATTCAAATTTGAAAGCGGAAATCAGAGTTACCGCAATTAAACCCTTAATTTCAAAAGTCACAAATTGTAAAAATTTGAATAAAGCACTGAAATTTCGAATGAATGCTAACACACTTTTTAGATTTAGTACAGTAAGGAACACAATTTTGATATGAATTTTAATTTCAACAATTTTTGAATGATTAGAAGCCTCAATCCAAGCAATCGCTAGACCAACTTTGACTTTAATTTTGAAAGTGTTAAAATTGATAAAATCAGCCAAAATTATGGATTTTAGCAAAAAAATACAGTAAGATCTAGCTCCCGAAATTTCAGAAAAAATGTCGGGGACGATGGTGCTCGGGGTGCACATGGTCCTCGCAATGTTTTTCCAAATTTTTAGGGATGAGAGATATTGTGATTTTGTTGCGGAATCCAAAGTTACAGCCGATTTGGAGGTGTTTTGATTAGTGAAATTATCAGTCAAAGGTTGAATCAAGAAGGTTTTAAAAATTAGGGTTTTGACATTTAACCACTTAATTTTCAGAGTTAAAGCACAAATATGAATTGACAATTTGCAATAGAAGGGTAAATCTGAAACAAGCATTAACAATTAAACCTTTCACAAGCTCAATTACTAAAAAGAAAATTTTAGGGTTTTTATGCAATCAACCTCTAAAATTTGCAAAAGATCAAACATGGAAATGTAATTAAGGGAGCAAAATTTTCAGATCTAACCATGAATAATCAGAATTAGGATGTTCACATCGGGTTCACCAAAATGTAAAGCAGAAAAATCAAACCCTAGTTGTTCTCCCCTCCCCAACTCTAAGGAGAGAGAAGGGAGAGTCACTAGGGTTGATGGTTTTCACTTAGGGGAGACTTTACATTCAAAAGAGGGGTTGAAACCCACAAGATCCAATCCCATGCAATGCAAGATTGGATTCTAAATTAGTTTCAAGGGTTAGGACATCAAGGATACCCTCTTTTGTAAAGAATGTAGATAGAATGATTGAACTAGGAATGCATGTAAAGTAGGAAAGATTCACTTATAAATAGAGATAGGGATACAGGATGAAGTTGCAGACCTGGAATTAGTAGTAAAATGTCGAGACGGTGCTGTCCTGCAAATTTGAATGAAAATTGATGGGACGATGGCACCCGGCGTGCACACGGTCCTCCGAAAAATCCGCGAAACGAAGGGGGATCTGTTCGTCTCTGCACAAGGATTCTAGATCTTCAATTACAGTCGCGTACCTACAACCTACACACAAAAAAGAGAGGACGATTGGGGGGTTAGGGATTAGGGGTTTGCCTTTAGGTCAAACCTCGATTTTGGAATTAACCAAGAAATGAGAATGCTGTAAATGTAAATGTTTGTAATGTAAACAAGTACTGATACCTTGTTGTAAGAATGTTTATATTCTTACATGCGAAGGTGTAATGTATGTAGTATGTTGTATGTTGTATGTGATCTCCTCTTCAATGGTTGAATCCTTGTCTTGAATACAACACCTAGCCTTGAATAGAGATTTAGAATGCTCAATTGCTTGAAGGAATGCTTGGATGCTTGAATGTTTGAATGTTTGAATATCGCTTCCGCCTTTTGCACACATATGTCTTCCTCCTCCTTTTTTGTTGGAAGAGGAAATGTAGTTTATATACTTGTCAATTAGGGCTGATAGACTAATTTTCCCGACCTTAGGCCAACCAAGAAACATTATTTCCCGAATTGCAAACTTAAAGACCCGATGCCCAAAAGAGGTTGGGCCCAAAATAGGGCCAGGGACCAAGGCGCTGGGCGCCATGGTCCTGGGGGACCAGGGCGCTAGGCGCCATGGTCCTGAAGGACCAGGGCACTAGGCGCCATGGTCCCACCTCTCGGGACAGCAGGGTGTAAGGAGGGATCAAGCCAAGGTGCAGAAAATGCAGTTTTTGGTGTCGTAAATAGGTTTCGGGGTCTCCATTCAGGTTCAACGTTGTGCCGCCATTGTGAAGACCCAAATGCAGTCGAAATTGCAAGTGTCGCAATTTTAGGATGCTACACCAATTTACCATCCTCATTGATTTCATTTAGTAAATTATCCAAAAGTGGTATCACCTGTTTTTGTTTCTTCTTGGGTGTTAACTTCTTTGTCGGTTGTCTCAATAACCTTGTGCTCAGGTTTGAGATTTCCCTTTTCATCACAAATTATGGTATTAAACATCTTTAATACTTCCACAGAACCTAATTCTTCAATATTGCAGTGAATATAAATTCTATGGTCTTCAGCATAAGCTACACCTTTAGGAATTTTTGAGAATACGCCTATGGAATCATCTTGCTTAGCTATCTCGGGAATAATTTTGAAAATAGGCCTAGGGTGTTTTAAAATTTCCACAACAGTAGGGTTTGCAATAAATTCAGGAGCAGAAGAGTAAGCCATTTGAAAAATACCTTAAGTTGCCTGATAATGTTTGAGTTCTTGAAAGAAATCACTTCACTTCTTTGCTTTGAATGCCTTCGCTCGGATTTTCATGCTCTCTACTAGTTTGAATGCTCAGTGATTCAAAAATGAAGGAAAACTGATGATTTATAATGAAATTTCTTTCAACAACCACAATAAATGCTTGTCGGTTAAGTGAAAACTTAAAACATCTACCGGTAAAGAAAAAATCTATCTTCTCACCATCAACCGAGGGTAATCTGCATGATGTTCAACTTGCTACAATACCCCCAAAGTTTTACTTCTCAGTTGGATGAGGAATTTCCTGCCGGTGGAGTAATACTCAGTTGTACCGGTGGAGAAATAGTCTCATCAACATTTTGATTTGTCTTTCTAATCCATTGTCTTGAAAATTCTTGCTTTACCTCATCAACCTTTTCTTTTCCTTTCAAACTGGGTCCTTTATTTTTTTCCAGTGAAGTCTTACTTCTACAAAATTTTGTAATGTGTCCAATTTTGTTACGAGCATAACAAGTCACATTATTCTTCTGAATAGCCTTTCCATATCCTATATCGGTTTATTTTCTGCATTGATTAGATAAGTGCCCAAATCTTCCACAAACATAACATCTCACATTCATTCTACAGTTTTCTGAATTATGACCAACTTTGTTGCATTTGGAACATTGACCGGTGGGTGCATTAATCTTTTGATTATTTCTAGATCTACACTGATTTTATCTATGACAAAACTTGTTACAGTTAAAGCATTTCCCATTAAATTTGTAAGCATTAGGTTGTCTTACTAGTTTACTATGATCATGATGGTTTGCTGTACCGAAACTTTTACCAACTTCAAATCCAAGTCCATTAGTATCTCTATTAGGTTTATAACTTTTCAGCGTATCATCAAGTTCTTCTGAACTTTTCTTGAATTTCTCTTTGTGTTGATTTTTCAGTAGCCAACTCATTTTCTAGAATTCCCATCTGTCTCATAAGTTCATTTTTATCATGTTGCATGTGAATCATATCTATCTTTAGCATATCATTTTCATGTTTGAGTCTTAGATTTTCATTTCTAGCATCATTGAGTCTGCTAGTCAAGTCATCTTCATTCTTCTTGCTGTCTTCAATGTCTTTACAAAATCTCATAGTCATATCTTGCATTTCATTTCTCATAGTCATGTTTTCTTGTCTCATCTTGTTTACAAGCTCATTAAGAGTTTCCTTTTCATCATTGTCATTTTGCATCTTCTCATGAAGTTCTTTTCTCTTATTTCTAGCAATAGTAAGATTCTCCTGAAGACCTTGAATGAATTCCTATGCAGTCCTTAGATCATCTTCAAGTTTGATATTCTTCAACTTCTCTGAATCATAGTCTACAAGAGCTCCTTCCAATTGCTTTCTTAATTTCTCCATCTATACGTGTGTCAGAATATTCCTCAAGTTGTTAGGCTTTTGAAAATAGAGGACCAAGCTTTGATACCAATTGTTAGGATTAATGATAGTCCCAAAGATATTGAGAGGGGGGGATGAATCGGTATCTAACTGGTGGACAAAATATTTAACCTTATTAAGTATTTTGCATTCCAAAATAGTGTACCGGTAAATAAGAATTAATGCAGTAAACATGAACAATAAAAATGACATAGAAAACACACCATAACACAAAATGTTTAATGAGGAAACCCGGTGTGGGAAAAACCTTGGTGGGATTTGTGACCCACAATATTCACTCACTAGCCAATGAATAAAACTTACAATGAGGGGCCTGCTCATGCAGGAAGCCCAACTGCCTAGAGCTCACTGCTCAATATACAAAATAGAAGTCTCATTGACTTATAAAATGGATTATGAAAATCCAATACAATGTACTGCTTCAAATCAGCATCAACTATGCTAGGTTCGGTATCAATTTAAGCTCATACTATAACCATAAACCTTATACAAAATCTGTCCTATGCATTTGCATATATCTTCCTTATTATTCGTTCATTCCTATCTCATCTCCTATATCATCTCCTATATCCTCTCTCTTAATAAAATGATTTACAAGATCTCATACATATATGAGTCTATTACAATATGCCATTTCGTCTTTACAAAATATTTTACAATTAAATACAATAAACAAAATTTTATCCCTGTTGGTTGGGGTGCTGGTGTGCATTATTGTCGATGTCGATGAAGTGTCTGTAGGTGTCGGTGCCTACCGATGGTTTACCATATAAATGTCGGGTGGTTCCTAGAAGGTTGCCAGTAGATTGCCAGTAGGTTGCCATCAATGACAACACCATCATTTCTCACTATAGTATAGAATGCCAACAAACATGACAGGAGAATGATATTTTGATATGTTTTGGACTATACACATATGACATGTTAGTGTTTTCTATACTGTGGTGACAACTCTTCCAAGATATGAGGTCATTTGCCTTATGGGATATATCTTTTTCGGATACCATTGGTATTGTAGATTGGATGTGTTTTCTACTACACGTGCTCTAACTACTAATTCTCCCTTGTCATATATTGTCATAACTTGAAAGGGACCTCCTAGCGCACTCATTTTTCTCTCTAACTTTTGTTTGAAATTTTTGTAGATATAGGTGTTGAGGTTCTATTTTTTTCATTTGCACTATCCCTTATGTTACAAGATTTGCAAACTTGCAGTTGTAGGAGTGTTTGAATACAGACAAGATTGCTAATATTTTACCATTTTTTTGTACCTTGTTATATATGGTTTTGATGGCTTTTTTGGATTTTAGTCTTCTTCAAAGATGGTGCAAAGGATTGTGGTCCCCAAAAAATATATTGAGGTTCAAGACTATGTTCAAGATATTTCCTTCAATTTATCTAGAACATTTACTATTACTTGCCAGCTTGTGGAAGATATCATTGTTTCCCTTCTATGTCTTAACTAGCTTCTTTACATAATCCTTCAGCTCTTCCATCTAAGGTAGCCTCTATCTTTTCTTAAATGGTAATGGATCTAACTTGTTCAACAAATATTACAATACTTTTATTCAGAACTTTTGTGCATCCAGATCTCCTCTCATGGGATGACTTTGCTGTAGAATTAAAGAACTACGATATTTTAATATGTCATCGATGATTGGTGGTTTATGTGAGAAATCTTAATTACTTGAGTATTTTGATCTTTATATCTATTTTGATTTCCATTATTAATGGGCTCGTGGGTGATGATCCTTATGCATTCTAGGGTTGGTTGTGTCTTCACAAATTGACAATTAGTGAGCCTTTGTTCTGATTTTCTCTATCATAGTTTGATGCTATTTATGTTTCATTTACCCATGTGAAGGTGGATCCCCATGGCTATCCCAACTCTTTCCACAATTCGTCTGTCATGGCTACTTTAGAAGAATCTTCTTCAAGCCCTTGACTACTAATACTTAGGAGGTTTTTTTGGTTGTTGTCATCTTGTGGTAATTTTCTATGTGTTCTCTATTGGGTCATGGACTATTTTTTGGTTGTAATGGTGGAAAATATGTTATTTTCATATTTTGTGGATAGCCTGCAATCTATATAGTGTTACTAACTAAGAAGAATCATTATTTTTGGTTGCAATCTTTGAGGGATGACATTTATCTCATCTATTTTTTAAATTCTATGTAACTTTTTATTATATTAATATACTTTGGGCACTATGCCTTTTTCTTTAAAAAAACAAAGAAAACTAAATGTAAATAAAATCATGATTTAAATTGTATACCAGCTATTATTATGAATCTCATAATATATATTTTCATTGTATAAACATTAATTAATTTAAAGTGGGCCCAAAAAGAAGGAAAATACAAGGCATCCACTTGTTTTTTATTAAAGGGTCAAGCAGGTTTTGAATGGACCTAGAATCCTATTTACAAGAAGCTCCCATTAGACATACATCAATAAACCATCAATAAATGGGCATTTATCCCACACAAAACCAAAGAAAAACACAACACAACAAGAACAAGAAAAAGAAGCTAATTCAAATTCTTTAAATATTTTGTTTCCTCCACTTCAAGTTAAGAAAGGTTCATGGATAGCTTTTTCATATCTCTCACATCTTACATAGTTTAATCCACCATCTCCATACTTCTCACCCTAGTTTGAGTACAAGGGCCTCTTCCATCTTCTTGTGTATCCTACTTTCCATTATAAATGACATCAATGTCAATGAAGAAATATTTTTCCTCTTGATCCCTCTCAAATTTCTCCATCATAACACTTACACTCTCTGCACTAGACTTGATAACCGTGTAGTTGAAGTTTACCAGTGTTATTAAATTATCATTTATCCTTTTTGTAGTTTGTCTCAAGCCTCATAATTATCCCATTAAAATCGTCCTTCATGTTCTCTATGTCCTTAATTGTTTTTTGCAGGGATCCCACCATATTACTTCCTTCCTTTTCCAACCAATTCAAATTTGGGTCCTTTGGATTTTCCACATTATTCTTGACCCCATGGATAGCAATATTTATCTCATTAATCTCATGAAATAAAAAATTATGCAATATGAAATTATCAATAGGTACATTTCTAGCCACAACAAGGATGTCTGACAAATTCTCTTTCTCTAGGTTTATCATTGTGGATTCATGGTTAAGGTCACGAGGAAAAGGGGGTCTCCCTTCTCTACCTAGATCAGGGTGAGACTCCTCTGAAACCCTCATACAATATTGATTACCCTCCTTAAGAAATGAGTCCGAAGAAGGATCTTTGATTTTCCCATCATTCTCTTTCCTCTTCTTGTTTCATGTCCCCTCTCCACCCTCAAACAAACTATATTGCAATGCTGAAATAGGTGAGGCCTTTCTTCCTTAAGGGTTTCTTTTATGACATTTATTCCCTTTATCTTATTCCTAGTCCCCATTGAAATTGTCAGAGTCATTTGTATTCCACCCACTACCCTCAGAGAAAGGGGAACCATTTCCCTCCAAATAAAAAAAATCCCCCACTTTCACAGATTTGCCTTTCCCCAAAGATTTTTAAAAATGCTCCATTAATGGGTTAGTGCAGGATCAAGGGGGGCCAAAAAGTGGCGATGTGAAAAAAATAGCCTTCCTCACTTGCCTAAAAATGCGAAAATCCATGTTGACTTTTTGCTTGGCCTGGGTGTCAGTACACCTTGGTCTGGTAATTACCTATGCAAATTGGATATCTGATTTTTATTTGTAATTTTAATTTAAAAAATATATTATATGTTACATATTACACTATATATATTATATAATACGTATTATATAATATATTATTATATTATATTATATTATATTATAATATAATAATATATTATATAATACAATATTATATTATATTATATTATATATTATATTATATTATATATTATAATATATATAATATAATACAATACGTATTATATAATATATTATTATATTATATATGTTATTTAAAAATAATTTAAGTATAGAAATCGGATATCCGATAAAATTGAATATCTGATTTTCTAAGACTTTTATATTTCGACAGTGACAGTCTTGTGAGTCATTTTTAACTCACGGGTCACGCGAATTCATCAAAATCCGATATCTGCTCCATCTGATATCTGGTGTTTTGACAAAAAATTGCAAAAAAAAAGATTTAGAGGTAAGAATTTTATCGTTTTGAATCATTTTCATTCATTTTTTGTATTTTTTGTTAATGTTTATTTGAGTTTTCATTGAAAATATGGGTTTTTTCATGAAAACTAGGTTTTTTAAATGAAATACCTAATTGTTTAAATTTGTTAACTAAATTTAATTACTTACATTCAATTAGGTTAAAAATGGGGGATAACAATGAAAACACTGACCAACCACAATTGCAACAACCAAACCCTCATTTGCCAAACCCCCCCTCAATTCAAGATTTGATTGCACAAAATTTGAATGAATTGAGGGGGATTGCAGAAGCATATCATAGGATCCCTCGTCTAAACCCATTGTTTGATCCTCTCACATCGATCATAAAAAGTATGGAAACCATGACTGAGGAGCACGATGCTGCCCTTTTGTGGTGAGATTCTATGAAGGAAAAATATGCAGATGGCTTGTCGTATAAGGATATCAAGGATCTTGAGATATCCAAAGTCAAAATCGCCTCATTGTTTGTCAATCCCCGTACTAGTCAGCCCATAGATCCCCAAAAAACAAAACTTTCTATCAAATGGTGCACAAATGATGGGATTGTGAAAAACTTTTGGGATCGTTGGTGGATGGTTTTCGACAAACCACCCAACAACAATCTTGATATCCCCTTCTATTTCATAAAAAAATTGTATGCTGAGTTTGTTTTACACAAACATGTGAACTACTTTGACATCCAACCTTTCCAGGGTGTAGGTTTAGGTATGCCCCAAAATAGACTTGGGGCAGTCAGATTAGTCGAGGGCCCATACGTTCCCCTTCCTATTGTTGATCCCCCACCTGCAATTCAACATCTTGATATCATTTGTGAGGCAGCTTCACGGACCATATCGGCTATTCACTCTTTGAGTAGCCTTTTGGTTTCTTAAGTTGCGTCGGTAGCTCATCCTACTCTTGATGGTAGTGGTGCATCAGGTGTCGGTGATACATCATCCTCGGCTCCACACATATGCGTGCCCCATAGTTGTGTCATGTGTGGCCACGTATGCTTGGGTCCAGTTGGACAAGCCGTTGATCCTCTTGTGGGCAGTGCAGATTATGAGGTGCATGAGATGCATGATTCACCAGATGTTATTACACAGACTGGAGGATACCCTGGGGAGTCCTCACATGCTAGAGTCGAGGAGGCATCGTCATCATACATTGATGATGTATTGGTAAGATTTGTGTTTTCACAATTCATGTTATATTTTAATTAAATATTTATAAATTAGATAATATTAAGTACTAATTTTTATTTACATGGTCTATTTAACAGTTGATGATCGAGGATGAGTTGAGACAGATTCAAGAGGGCACCTTGTTGGTCATTTCATTTGGCCTTGATAGATTGACGGTACATATATTATTGCACCTAGTCATTTGTATTTTATTGTACATACATGCTCATCATTTATATTTGTATTAATTAGATTATGTAGTAGCTTTCATGTATATCTTATTTTACTCTTGTAGGGCACAAGCAACACGAGTGCGTGTGCAGTGTGATTTAGGATCTGGTAGTGCAATTGGAGACAAGGGAAAGGTAATTGAATGCAAATATGATTAAGTGAATAGTTTAAATAACTTATAGTGATTATACATGTCTAGACATAGACTGATAGTTTCATATACTTGTTGCGTATATATACAGAGAACTCTTGGCTTCACATCCTTGATGACTACACCCAGTATACATGAAGAAGAAGAAGAGATGCCTCGAGTAGATAAGTGTTTATTTTATTATTTGATTAGTAGATATAATTTGTTATTATCAGTGACAATTAAATGCTAACTTGTATCAATGTCATGTTTCTGAACATATGTAGGTTGTGTATCAAAATATTCAAAACATACCTCCTCTACCAAAGACATACATCAAGAGTCCTGCAAAGCTGAAGAGAAAACATGGAGATGAAGTAAACATGAATAGTTCAATTATAGTTCATTTTTATGTTAACTTTTCAAATGTGAATTTTAAAATATAACTAATATTAATCGTGGTTTGTTTTTCTTGTGGAGGATCCTTCAGAGCCGAGCAGTGCAGCGAAGAGGATCGATTTTGATGATCCATCAACAGCTTAGGTTGTTATAGATAGTTTTGGGATGCTTACATGTCTAGTTGGCGTGTATATTTTGTATATGGACATACATTCACGTATTTAGACATACATTTTGATTTAGTTGGCGTTTATGCCATATTTGTGTATGGACATACATTTGTAATCATTTGACTTTTTTATATATACAAAAGTTGATATTCGATCATATAAATTGTTTCTCATCTGTGCATGGTGTTATCATGGAAATCTTTAATCTTCATTCCAATAATTAACAATGGCTAATAATGGCTATTTAATGAACAATACAATTCATTTCATCTCATCATAACTATTGTTTTTATAATGAACAATATAATTCATTTAATGAACAATACAATACAATTCATTTAATGAACAATACAATACAATTCATTCAATGAACAATACAATTCATTTAATGAACAATACAATACAATTCATTTAATGAACAATACTTGATACAATTCATTATTACCCTATGCATGGTCCTATTTTCCCCCCACCTTGGTCGAACACTTGGGGTTTTATTAGGGCAGCAATTTTTCTGTTGGCAAAAAAATCGTCAGTCTCACTCAATCGAATGTTGTCGTGTGGCCGATTTCTCGTTCTGCTTGTTGCGATGACAAACCGTTGGCTCTAACATGTCTAGTTAGGCATTATTACCCTACACATGCTCCTATTTCCACCCCCCCACTCGATCTGATGCTCGGGGCCATACCCTACCGGCGTCATCCCTTGAGCGCCCTAAGTGCTCAAAATTGTCAAACTTTGATGGGCCCTAACTCAGAATCCATGCCACTTATGAATGATCCATTTGAACCTACGAGGCCATGAGAGGGGTCCCTACAAAAGCCTATCTCATTTTTTTAAGTTGCCCTATGGTTTTTTTAGGGCAGCAATTTTTTTGTTGGTGAAAAAATCGTCAATCTGACTCAATCGAATGTTGTCGCATGGATGATTTCTCATTCTGCTCATCGTGATGATGAACGTTGACTTTGACATGTCCAGTTAGGAATTATTACCATATGCATGCTCCTATTTTGTCGCCCCACTCGATCTGATGCTCGGGGTCATACCCTATTGGCATCATCCCTTGAGCGCCCTAAGTGCTCAAAATTGTCAAACTTTGATGGGCCCTAACTCAGAATATGTGGCACCTACAAATGATCTATTTGAACCTATGGGGCCATCAGAGGGGTCCCTACAAAATCCTATCTCATTTTTTCAAGTTGCCCTACGGTTTTATTAGGGCAGCAATTTTTCGGTTGACAAAAAAATCATCAGTCTCACTCAATCGAATGTTGTCGCATGGCCAATTTCTCGTTCTGCTCATCGTGATGACAAACCATCTGCTCTAACATGTCTAGTTAGGCATTATTACCCTATGCATGCTCCTATTTTCCCCCCCCACTCGATCCGACACTCGAGGTCATACCCTACTAACGTCATCCCTTGAGCGCCCTAAGTGCTCAAAATTGTCAAACTTTGACGGGCCCTAACTCGGAATCCGTGGCACCTGCGAATGATCCATTTGAACCTATGGGGCCATGAGAGGGGTCCGTACAAAAGTATATGTTAGTTTTTTAAGTTTCCCTACAGTTTTATTAGGGAAGCAATTTTTTGGTTGGCAAAAAAATCATCAGTCTTACTCAATGGAATGTTGTCGTGTGGCCAATTTCTTGTTCTGCTCATCGCAATGATGAACCGTCGGCTCTGACATGTCCAGTTAGGCATTATTACCCTACGCATGCTCCTATTTGACCCCCCACATGATCTGACATCGTCCCTTGAGTGCCCTAAGTGCTCAAAATTCTCAAACTTTGGCGGGCCCTAACTCAAAATCCATGGCACCTGCAAACAATCTGTTTGAACCTACAGGGTCATGAGAGGGGTCCCTACAAAATCCTATCTTGGTTTTTCAAGTTGCCCTATGGGTTTATTCGGGCATAAATTTTTCGGTTGGTGAAAAAATCATCAGTCTCACTCAATGGAATGTTGTTGCGTGGCTGATTTCTTGTTCTTCTCGTTGTGATATTGAAACGTTGGCTCCAACATGTCCAGTTAAGCATTATTACCCTATGCATGCTCTTATTTTGCCCCCCCACTCAATCTGATGCTTGGGGTCATACCCTGTGCATGTGACATCCATGAAGGGATATGAAGGGATATTTTGTAAACAATCAGAAACCTTTAATGATAATCAAGTTGAAGCCTTGAGATTTATGCAATATGGTTCAAGTCCAAAACTGTACCCTGAAGCCACACACTCATCTGTCACTACTTGTGTTAGCTTTTGTTTTCCCTGTACACATTGTGCCAACCAATATTTTGATCTCTCTTCATTCCCTTGCGGTGCAACAACTGCAAAAACATGTCTTGGCTGTACAAGATCTGATAAACGATCATACTCAAGTGAACTTTCCATGTCATCATTTGACAAGGATATTGTTTGAGATAAAGGAGTTAGATAGTGGGGAACCCATGTATCAACCCACTCACTTGACTCACACTGATCCCAATCACATTGAACATAACTCTGACAAAAACAAGCCAACGCTCATGTCCAAATGGTCCATTTACTTGCATCTGAGATGAGAAATGAATGCATCTTCGAAGAATCTTTTATTGTTTCACAATCCAATCTATCTCCCACTGTTCCCTCCTCAACCAACCAAAAGAATATGCTCATTGTTGAATCAAGAGTACCTACATGTGGCAATGATGAACTACACCAATCAACAATAGAATGTGCCTCAGAGAAATTTGCACCTGAAATCCTCAATTGCTCCTTAACCAGAGCTCTCTTCAAACATGCACCTTCTCCATCATGCTCTCCCTTCCCATGCCTTGCCTCAAAAAAACACCAAATATGAGGTATACGCCTCTCCACATGCATTCTACTCAACCAATAAAACATATGGGCATTCTTGAATTGACCCATACGGTTATCTGACCATATTATATGTCGGTCAATTGCAATATCTTTCTCATGCAAGAACTCAAAAAAATTCTCGAAAGAATGTTGCACATACTCGGAGGAGTGTGATCTATCATCACTCATATAAAAATGATACTCCTTGGTTAACTTCCTATCCTCTTTTGTCCTATCAGGAGCATGTCTATATGTAATGTGAACAAAAATAGCAATCTGGATTGAATTGTAGTACTGAGACTGTACCTCATTCTGTGGTTGCAATGTATAGTTCTCTGCAAAATCAACCACCGATATAATAGTGGCAATCGGGAAGGAGTTCTTACACATCCTGAACTGTTGATCCAACCACTGAGACCTATGGGTGTGCCTTGCATACTTGTAGAAAACATTTTCCTTAAAATCCAAAATAAAATCAGCAATAGTCACTTCTCTTGAGACTAATTTGCATCTAGAACCTTCACCTCCACTCTTCAAAGTATATTTCACTGTCTTGTATCTTTTTTTCTCAACATAATTATTTCCAAACTCATGTTCACTACCCTCCTGAAAACATGAAACAAACTTTGACAACACACCGCATTCTGAGCACTTCTCATTCAAACAATCATTTCTATAGAAATAGCAGCCATCATCTCTAGGGCATAAAAATAGATCTTGCAAGTCTCTTGATGATCTCAGAAATAGCATTGCACCACACTCCTGCAACATCTCATTAGTATGCATCATAGACCGAATATGACATAAAAGTTCATGGTACATTGAAAACTCCACATGGTACTTCTAACAACAGGTATTGTGAATCTTAAGAGGAACACAATAAAATGCTTTCAAAGATTCAAAGGCCCTTTGTGATATTTGCAAAGTTGGATGTAATTCACAAAAAAATTTGTACAACATTGTTTGGCTTGATTCCAAGAAATGTTTGGGATGCGGTGTGCAGTCTCAGTTGTCGATTCTTAATTTCAAAACGTCCTTTACATTGGGTGACACTCTAGAATTAGAGTGCTAAAATTGTTGAGTCTCTTCCTTCACATTGTCAATCAACTTTCTATCAACACATGGAAGCCTCCCACCAAATGCCCATGTATCTTGTTGAAGTGGATCGTCAAGTCTTTGTCTTCATGCAAGTACTCTATCCAAAGTTTTCTGGTTTATGTAAAAATCAACACAAGTTTGTCTTGTTTGACGAGCCTTCCTCAATTGATAGCTTACTAAGGAGGTTGTAATCACTGTTTGAGCAGCTCTCTTATCTATTTCTTTGGTATTCTTTCAAATAGAATTGAGAGCATCAAATAGATATTTTGCAATAATAGAATTTCTCTCCATCTTCTTGTTCATACAAATCTTCAATTTGTTTCGCAATGGTCTCATCTTTATCATCTTTAGAAAATGAACAAAGAGTTGGCATTTCTCAGTCAATGTCTTATTGCTAAAATTTTGGTTGAAAATTTGTGTAGCCTACAACCGAACGGTTCTTGTTGACCTCTTGCCTTCAAGATTCGTAATAATATTCTCATCGATTTCAAATAACCATTTTGGGGTTCTTGAAGGTCTTGGATTTGGAATTTGTCTTTCATCCATGAGAGGGTCTTCATTTCTAAAGTAATTAGGTGTTACATATGGTTCACTTGGTTGAGCAATTCCACCTTCAACGTTAAATTTTTCCACATTTTCACCTCCTATGTCAAAATTTTCCACATGTTGAGCATTTTCATTATCACTTTCAACATTTTCAAAATTTTCAATATTTTCCATTTCAAAATCTACATTTTCATTTTCAATAACTTGTGGCACATTTTCAAATTCAATTTCCTCTTCAGTTGAAGTAACATTAGCAATATTTAACATACCTTGCCTTCTCCTCCTATGACATTCTCTATCTCTTTCTCTATACACTTCAATTTGGTCATTTGAAAGTTTTCTTTTGTATTTAGACTTCTGACAACTACTACTCTCCATTTCCCTCCACACATTCTCCTTCGTGATTGACAATGTAAGTTATCACTATAAGAATCTCCCAAAAGAACAAATTTGTCTCTAGCTGTCTGAAAACCCATGATCCTTGATAAAAAATAGAATATGCAAACAATGGGCCGTTGGAATCTGCAGAATGACCCACAAACCCTTTTTTTCTCTATTTTTTGTACAAAAATCAGATATCTGATTTTAATACAAAAATTTGTGGTCCCCAAAAAAATTCTTGTTGCCACCATTTATTTAGTAATCTGCACATTATAGAAATCTGATATCTGATTAAATTAGATATTAGATTTTATTAGTCATATTTTAGAGAGAGAGAGAGAGAAGGAGAGGGAGAGAGGGAGAAAGAGAGAGAGGAGGAAAGTGAGAGAGAGAGAGAGGAGGGGGGGAGAGGGGGAGAGGGAGGGAGAGAGAGAGAGAGAGAGAAGGAGAGAGAGGATGAGAGGGAGAGACGACCCCTTATGACCCCTATGGACACCCTATGACCCCTAACAACACTATAGGGCCCCTTAAGACACCAAATCATGTCGTTAGGGGTCATATTGTGTCCTACGACCCTGTAAGACATAATATAACCCCTAATGACATGATTTGATGTCTTAAGGGGTCCTATGGTGTCGTTAGGGGTCATATGGTTTCCATAGGGATCATATGGTGTCTTGGGACACCATAGGACCCCTTAGGACACAATATGACCCCTTAGGACACAATATGACCCAAAGTGACCCAATATGGTGTCATTAGGGGTCATATGGTGTCCTAAGAGGTCATAAGGGTTCATGGGACACCATATGACCCCTATGGACACCATATGATCCCTAACGACACCATAGGACCCCTTAAGACACTAAATCATGTCGTTAGGGGTCATATTATGTCCTACAACCCTGTAAGACACAATATGACCCCTAACTAGATGATTTTGGTGTCTTAAGGTGTCCTATTGTGTCATTAGGGGTCATATGGTGTCCATAGGGGTCATATGGTGTCTTGGGACACCATAGGACCCCTTAGGACACAATATGAGCCAAAGCAACCCAATATGGTGTCATTAGGGGTCATATGGTGTCCTAAGAAGTCATAAGGGTTCATGGGACACAATATGACCCCTTGAGACACCCTATGACCCCTAACAACACCATAGGATCCCTTAAGACACCAAATCATGTTGTTAGGGGTCATATTGTGTCCTACAACCCCATAAGACACAATATGACCCCTAATGATATGATTTGGTTTCTTGAGGGGTCCTATGGTATCATTAGGGGTCATACGATGTCCATAGGTGTGATATGGTATCTTAGGTCACCATAGAATCCCTTATGACACAATATGACCCCTTTTCCCTACAATATGAGCCAAAGTGACCCAATATGGTGTCATTAGGGGTCATATAGTGTCCGAAGAGGTCATAAGGGTTCATGGGACACCATATGACCCCTATGGACACCATACTACCCCTAACGAAACCGTAGGACCCCTTGACACTAAATCATGTTGTTAGGAGTCATATTGTGTCCTACGACCCCGTAAGACACAATATGACCCCTAATGACATGAATTGGTGTCTTAAGGGGTCCTATGGTGTCGTTAGGGGTCATACGGTGTCCATAGGGATCATATGGTGTCTTGGGACACCATAGGACCCCTTATGACACAATATGACCCCTTTTCCCTATAATATGACCCAAAGCGACCCAATATGGTGTCATTAGGGGTCATATGGTGTCCTAAGAGGTCATAAGTTTTCATGGGACACCATATGATCCCTATGGACACCATACGACCCCTAACAACACCATAGGACCCCTTAAAACACTAAATCATGTCGTTAGGGGTCATATTATGTGCTATGACCTCGTTAGACACAATATGACCCCTAACAACATGATTTGGTGTCTTAAGGGGTCCTATGGTGTTGTTAGGGGTCATACGGTGTCCCTAGGGGTCATATGGTGCCTTGGGACACCATAGAACCCCTTATGACACAATATGACCACTTTTCCCTACAATAAGACCCAAAGGGACCCAATATGGTGTCATTAGGGGTCATATGGTGTCCTAAGAGGTCATAAGGGTTCATGGGACACCATATGGCCCCTATGGACACCATACGACCCCTAACGACACCATAGGACCCCTTAAAACACTAAATCATGTCGTTAGGGGTCATATTATGTGCTATGACCTCGTTAGACACAATATGACCCCTAACAACATGATTTGGTGTCTTAAGGGGTCCTATGGTGTCGTTAGGGGTCATACGGTGCCCCTAGGGGTCATATGGTGTCTTGGGACACCATAGGACCCCTTAGGACACAATATGACCCAAAGCAACCCAATATGGTGTCATTAGGGGTCATATGGTGTCCTAAGAGGTCATAAGGGTTCATCGGACACCATATGACCCCTTAAGACACCATATGATCCCTAACGACATGATTTGGTGTCTTGAGGGGTCCTATGGTGTTGTTAGGGGTAATATGGTGTCTCTCTCTCTCTCTATCCGTCTACTTCTCACCCCCCCTCTCTAAAATATGACTAATAAAATCCGATATCCGATTTAATCGGATATTGGATTTTTGCCATGTGGGAGTTTACCAAATAAATGGTGGCAATGGGAAATTGTTTGGGGACCACAAATTTTTGTACTAAAATCGGATATCGGATAAAACTCGATATCCGATTTTCGTAGTCAAATTTTCAAATTTCAAATTTTGGCTCAGGAATGATTTGGTATTTGGTTTGGAAGTGACAAGCCTTGAAAGTCAACTGAAAAAACGTGTTTTTCAGTATTCCTTGATTTTCCAGACTTTACACTGGTGGCTAATGACTTTTTTTGTAACCAAAATTGATAAAATGAAAAGGGTTTTTTAAGGACGTTACCAGCTTTCCAACAATATAAGGCTTGTTTTATTTCGACTTTAATAAATAATTATTATTTATTTTCTAATTGAATTTTGACAATAGTCGTGATTGATATACTAACTGAAAAACACTCATAACTTTCAAATGGTATAACATTTTTTGAAACCGAAACATGCATCATATCCTATGCTTCATCTACTATAGGGAAAAATTAAAAAAATTTAAATTTCATAAGGTTTTGACCAAGTTAAGGTGGTTAGACGTAGGAGTTTCTAAATTTCTAAAAAGCTGTAGTAAAAAATTCATAAATAATTATTTAATTTATAATAAATTTAAAAAAATATGTTTCACATCCGGACATGAGTCTAATACTTATATTATAAATATTATAAAAAAATATTAAGATTTGATTGTGATTAGGGTGGTCAGGCATACGTCTACTTCTTATTTGTTTCCTGAAATTTTAGTACCACTGCATTGAAATTTGAAATTTTCATCAAATAGGATTTTTTTTTTCCAAAAAACAACTAGTAGCTTAGAAACTACATTCAATTTTCTATATATTCTCTTCTTACATATTTTAAAAATAATGTTCACAACTTATTCAAATTTTCATTTCAAGTTGCAGAACTCTGATTTTCTGAAATTTCATTGCCACTTAAGGGCCTGTTTTGGCACACCATGATCCTGCACATACCCTAGTAATAAATTCAAACCTTCATGCAATATCTTGTTAATAAAATCAAGGAATCCACTTTTTACCATTGCAATAGTTTTTGTATCTTGTTAACTATTACAACATTTAAAGTCTTCTATATATCTTACTACATTCCTTCTTTTTCAAATAATTATTATAATTCTTGTAATTTTACTCTCTTACAGATATTTTTATAAATTTCTCTTTACATTTATCCTTAATTAAAATATTTTAAAAATCATGCACTCTAATAATATTTTTCATTTTATTTATCCCTACATGAAAGATGAAATACAAAATATAATTAAATATATTTAAATCAACTAAATTATTCAATTTGATAATTAACTAATTAATTTTCCTTAAAAAATAAATGTTTGATTAAATTTATCATATTGAAGTAGTTATCGGTGAGGAGGGACCTCAAGGAGATCAGTCCAATCTAATCAGCAAGAGTAAACACAATGGAAGCACACATATGTGATGGAGGCAATGCAAAAAAGATAGTTTTATTGCATGAAACTTGATTATATCCAACTGGTAACAATCGGGTTACAACATACTAGCACACAAGCCTGGTAGAATAAGTCACAACCGGGACCTTGAAATGAAAGATCTACATTCTAGGAAAAATATATCTATCTAATACTCTGGTTGATTCTAATTGATTGCATTCTAAATCATGATCATATATATATATATATATATATATATATATCGATCCAAAGGATCCAGTCGGCCCAAAAGGGATCAAAACCCGAAGAACAAGACCTAACGTGCAAAATGATCAAGGTCGGCCTCTACCAAGAGATTCCTCCAAAAAATCCAAAGGATGAAACATAGAAGGTCAACCACACACCAAGAAACATCGAGATCAATGTCCAAGGCTTGACAAGCTTTGGAATGGGTTCTGGCAGATCACCATAATAGGTCTCAGGCAATTGGTAAAAGAAAATGTCATGGAAACCGATAGCGATATCTCATCGGAAAGTGATCCAAATGAGATGCAATTTGAAAGCAATAAAGATGATCAAGTCTTCAAGTAGAATCCAACTCCACAGGATCCGATGAGCCCAAAATGGAACACATAGAAAGACAACTAAAACTGCAAACCAAATAAAAAGGAAAATATTTTTGGTTGATGCAAGATTGCTGTGAATTGGGGATGATCCTACATCAAACATCCGAGGTTAATGAAACAAGTGAGCCTCTCACTTTGCTAGGGTCAAAGGGAAACCAAGGCAGTCTACCTCTGCTTGAGAATTCCAAGATGAATCTTCAACTGGTCTTCTCTTCCACTTCACAAGATATTCTTTATACTGAATGTTCCGAGTAATACGCCCAATCCTACTATCCAAAATCTCTTCAATTTGATCTTGTTCCTTCTAAGGCAATTGTTTCTCAAGGTCTGCAACACTATCCTCACTTAATTCTTATTCATGGTATTCATGAATATCTGCAATGTTTAATATAGTTGAAATACTTAGACTATCGAGCAGCTCCACTTCATATGCATTTCCAAAACTGAACTTCCTCAAAATCTTACAGGGTCCAAACATCTTCATCTGCAACTTGTTATAAGTTCCAATCAGAAATCTCTCTTTTCTCAACTATACCATCACTTCATCACCAAATTCAAATTCCTTATGTCTCCTCTTCTCATATGCCTTCTCTTTATATTTGTTGTTCTTGTCTTCGAAATATTGTTTAGCCTGAATATGCAATCCTGCCACATGATCTGCAAAATCTTCTACTTTTGAACTCTTCCGGTCTTCACTGCTAATTTTTCTCAATTATGCTATTCCTCTAGGATGCACTCCAATTACAATCTCAAAAAAAAAAATTCTGATAATTCTACTAACTGAATTGCTATAGGCAAACTCTAATTGTGCAAGGATCAAATCCCAGACTCTAGTTAACAACTTATGTCTGTCCATGAGTTTGTGGATGCAAAGTAGAATTGAACATCAAACTTGTCTTCATCTTCTTCCAAAGTGTTCTCCAAAAATAGCCAACAAACTTAGTGCCTATGTCTGAAATTATGCTCTTAGGTAATCCATGCAATCTCACCATTTCCTTGAAAAATAGGTCTGCTACATGCAATGCATCTGATGTCTTCTTACAAGGTGTGAAATGAGCCATCTTTCAAAATCTATCCACTACCACAAATATAGAATCATTCCCTCTTGGTGTCTTAGGAAATCCATGCTTATATCTTCCCAAGGTCTTACCGATACTGTCAAAGGTTTATATAATCCCACATTCTGACTATTACCTTTTGCAACTTGAAAAAATATACAAGTCTGCACATATATCTTAACATCCTTATGAATCAGAGGCCAGAAGTACTTCTTACTCACCAATGCAACTATTTTATCAATGCTAAAATGTCCAGCTAAACCTCCACTATGTTTCTCTTTTATTAGGTTGTCTCTCATAGAACTCTTAGGTATGCACAATTGAACTCCCCTAAATAACATACCATCCTGAATGAAATAATCCAACCATTTGCTCCTATCAACCATAACCAGTTCTCTACATTCTTTCCAAGTTTCTACAAAATCCACATCTTCATCATACAAGGTCTTCAAATCTTCAAAACCTAATACTGTCACTCTCATTTCTATGAGAAAATTCCTTCTCCTACTCAATGCATCAACAACTTTGTCAGATTTCCCACTTCTATACTTCAACAAAAAGGTGTAACTCTGCAAGAATTCTACCCATCTCATATGTCTTTGATTCAACTTACTCGGACTATTCAAATATTGCAAGTCTTGATGATATGTATATAACACAAACTCCTTAGGCAACAAGTAGTGTCTCCATTTCTTCAAGTCTTTAATTATGGCATAAAATTTCTAATCATACACTGAATATCTCTTTTGGTCATCATTCAATTTCTCACTTAAATATGCTACTTCTCGCCCTTCTTGACTCAAAACTACTCCTATTGTTGTTCCAGTTGCATCACAATCCACTTGAAATACCTTATTGAAATCCGATAAAGCTAACAAAGGTTGCTCAGTCACTTTTTGCTTCAACAATTCAAAAAATTTGTTTTCTCCAGTGGTACACTTGAATTCCTTCGGATCTCCTTTCATGGTCTCACTCATAGGGTTACAAGATGAACTAAAATTTCTGATAAACTTCTGGTAAAAACTAGCCAATCCATGAAATGATCTTACCTCTCCAATGCTTTTTGGTGTAGGACACTGAACAATGGCATTCACTTTCTTAGGGTCCATCTTCAAAATATCCTTAGATATTACAAATCCTAAATAGACTAACTCATCATTCATGAAAGTACACTTATTGATATTGATCAACAACTTTTCTTCTCTCAACCTCTGTAAAACTTGTCATAACTACAACAAATGCTCCTCTTTTGTTGTACTAAAAATTAGAATATCATCCAAATACACAATTAAAAACTTACCCAAGAATTTCTTTAATACCTCATTCATCAGCCACATGAAAGTACTTGGTGCATTAGTCAATCGAAAAGGCATCACCAACCATTCATATAGTCCTTCATTTGTCATAAATTCTCTCTTCCACTCATCACCTTATGTGATCCTAATATGATGATATCCACTCTTTAAATCTATATTTGTAAAGTATTTTTCTCCACTCAAATAGTCGATTATGTCATCCATCCTAGGCAAAGGAAACTGATATTTCACTATGATCTTGTTTATTACTCTTTAATCGATACACATCCTCCATTCTTCATTCTTCTTATGTGCTAATACTTCTGGTACTACACAAGGGCTCAGACTCTCCTGATCAAACCTTTCTTCAATAGCTCCTGCACTTGTTTATTCGGTTCTTCATTCTCTGTCAGTGTCAATTGGTGTGCAGCTTTCTTAGGCAAACTAGCTCCGAGAACCAAGTCCATGCAATGACTAATACTTCTAACATGTGGCAATCCAGTAGGTAGATTATCTAAAATGTTGTCCTCATATTCTATTAGCAACTCTCTTATCTCTGTCGGGTGTTCTCCTTTTAGTTCTTGTCTCTCAGTATTCTTAGGAGTTAAGGCAAAACACACATTCTCATGTCTCAGTCCATCCATGAATTTCCTTCCATTTACTAAATAGATTCTGGTATTTGTACAGACTTCATTCTTCAAAGGTTCCTCCAAAGGTAACAAGGTTTGCTTCATCCCATTGGCTATAATAGTGTATGTTCTTCCTCCCATCATGTATTGTCTATCTATCAAACTGCCAAGGTCTTCCCAATTAAACATGACAAATATCCATAGGTATAATATCACACAAAACTTCATCATGATAATTCCCAATTTTCAATTTTACCAAACACTGATCACTTACTAACATCTTATTTTCATCTTGAATCCATGCTATCTGATAAGGCTTGGGGTGTTTCAACCACTCCAATTTCAACTTATTCACCATCTCTTCTGAAACAAGATTATCTGAACTACCACTATCAATAACAACTTTACAACACTTACTGAATACCTTACATCTGGTCTTGAACAGGTTCTTCCTCTGCAAGGGTTCATCTCATCTGGTATGACATAAATCTCTCCTCATCATCAACAATTCTCCATCTTTAGGTTTATTATCTGATCTGGTGGGGTTTTCTTCCACCACTGCTACTCTTCCAGTATCCTTTGTCTTCTTACATTCGAATGTATGGTGTCCTTCTCCTCCATACTTAAAGAAGGTTCCTCTAAATGTCCTCTTGTCTTATCTTCCAAAGTTCTCATTCCTATAACCATCCGGTTCTCTCCTCCAGTAGAAATTTCTATCATCCATCCGATATGAATTACCTTCTTTTCTCACTTCCTTTTCCTTGTTTTGATATGTACTGGTTCCTCTTCCTCCAATATATCCTCTTCCTCCTTGAAATCTTCCTCCGATAAACCTTCCACCTCTACCTCTTAGTTTGTGCTCATGTTTTTGATTCAATTTCTCTTCAACCTTTAGTGCATATTGGTAAGAATCTTCAACACTCTCCAATATGATTATAATGAGTTCATCTTGTATAGACATCCACAATCTGTTCAAATATCTTACAATTTGTTCAGCTTCATCATCAACATATCTAGATCTAATGTTCAATTTGTAAAATGCTTCGATGTACTCCTTCACACTAGATTCCTTCTGTCTCAGGTTCTGCAACTTTCGAAACAAATCCACTTGATAATTTGTCAGGACAAACTTTGATTTTAACTTAGAAATCATTTGATATCATGTCTTAATCTTTTCTTTACCTCTTCTTTGTCTATCAACTTGTAAATGCTCCCACCAAAGAGATGCATGACCTTTCAACCAGGTAAAGGCATACTTCACCTTCCTCTCTTCTACAATATTTTTAAAATCAAAATACTTATCCATCTCCAAGATCCAATCCATCAATTAATCTGAATCTAACTTCCCATCATATTCTGGTGGGGTAAAATGAGGTTTAGCGTTCGCCCTACTCAAAAACCCTTAAAAACCTTTCTTCATCCAGATCAATTGTTGGTAGGTTTACTTTTTCTATCGAGGCTTCTTCTCCTTCATCTTAACTTACATCTTCAATATGTCAGCCTCTTCTCTGGGCTATCTCCACGGCTTCTAACCGGGCTGCTCTTCCTCATAAAATGTCCATCACAATAGGGTCTGCATTCCCACGCACTCCACCATTCCTAGTTCCTCTTTGCGCCATAGATTCACACTAGTCCTCTGCAATTGCAATTGTAGGTTGGATCCGTAATCTACCACCCTACAACAAAATTAAGGACACACAACCTCGAGAGTGAAACTTCGCTCTGATACCACTTGAAGCAGTCACCGGTGAGGAGGGACCTCAAGGTGATTAGTCCAGACTGGTCAACAAGACTAAACACAACGGAAACACACAGATATGATGGAGGCAATACAAAATAGATAGTTTATTGCATACAATTTGATTACATCTAACTGGTAATAACTGAGTTACAACATATCAATACATAGGCCTGGTAGGATAGGTCACGATTGGGACCTTGGAATAAAAGACCAATCTTCTAGGAACAGTCTATCTATCTGATACTCTGATTGATTCTAATTGATTGCATTATAAAGCATGATTATAAATATATATCAATCTAAAGGATCCAATCAGCCCAAAAGGAATCAAAACTCAAAGAAGAAGACCTAACATGCAAAATGAACAAGGTCGGCCTCCACCAAGAGATTCCTTCAAAAAATCCAAAGGATGAAACATAGAAGGTTGGCCACATGCGAAGAAACATCGAGATCAACGTCCAAGGCTCTGCAAGCTTCAGAATGGGTTCTAGTAGATCACCATAATAGCTCTTAGGCAATCGATAAGAAAGGAACAATCGGTAACAAGAAATTGTCATGGAAACCGATAGTGATATCTTGTCAGAATTTGATCCAAGTGATATGTGGTTTGCAAACAAGAAAGATGATCAAGTCTTCAAGTAGAATCCAACTCCACAGGATCCGGTGAGCCAAAACCAAGACACACAGAGAGACAACTAAAACTGCAAACAAAACAGAAAGGAAAATATTTTTGGTTGATGCAAGATTGTTGTGAACCGAGGATGCTCTTGCATCACATATTTATTTAAAATAAATAAATAATTTATTATTCACAAATACTTTTTTGAAGCCACATTCAATGCCATTACAAAGTAACTCTCGAAACTATTTGAATAATTAATTTTTTTTGTCTAGAGTCAATATAGCAATCTTTGATACCCATAAATGGCATAACATGCAGCCAAAGGAATTGCTAAACTATTTAGGATACACAATTCTACGTTTTCATGTGATTTTTATTATGGTTATTCCGACACATTATTGCCATGAGAGAAAAAAAACCTTTACTATGATTTATTTTTTATTATTTTAAAATATTATGAATTCCTTTATTAAAATTTTTGTCATTATAACAAAATATATTTAAGTGAATTAGTTTTATATTAAAAAATATAAAATTATGCTATATCTATTCAATTTTTTTGTGTAGCTTTCTCTTGACAATCATTTTTTTAGTTAGGAATTCTTGATTTCAATGAGCGTTGCCCCTCCACTCTCATGATTTTATGAATATGGATAACGAGGTTTCATTTAAATTTTTTGTTATGACATCATTTCTCATTTTTACTTCTTCCAACTAAATTTTTTGATATAACATCATTTTGGAGAGTTAAGATGGAACATTATTAGATGGCTTTAGGGTTTAATATCTAGAAATCAATGGTTTATGGCTATGAGATCCCAAAAACTCCTCCAAAGGAACTTAGCTTCGATACCAAATGTTAGGCACATGACATACTAAGAGGGAGGAGTGAATTAGTATTCACAAAAATAGCTTCAAATTTAATTTGTCATTAGAAAAATTTATAAATTTTAATTTAATAAAGAAACTATCTAAATGATAAAAATAAACACACATATATTCAAGAGAACACTAGATTTATGTGGAAACCAAGAAAGAAAAAACCATAGTGAGAGTAACTGCTTGGATCTACTACCCAAATATAGCCGAAAAGAAGATATAATATAGGAACTTACAATTTTCAATAGGCACCAACCTACAAGACTAAACCCTTGAAATTTTTCTAATACATGAGCTTCTTCATAAATCTCTCACACTATGCATTAGACCTACAATTGAGTTAGCATATTTAATAGATAGTTTGTACAACTTTTTTCATCTATCAAATTTCGTCATGCATTCTCAAACACCCACACACACATTGAAATAAATATAATCCATGATATATATGCTTCACATTAATGATTACCATTTCCTATTAACCTAGAACACATTTTAAAATATCTATAAGCTGGTTGTATCAATCATTATTTAATTAAATCCTCATGAAACATGTTATTGACTAAGTTCAAAATCCAACATGCTATACTAGAAGTGGGAAAACACTATGTGTTACCCAACATAGACTGAATTGTTTCAAAATTATCTTGATACGCTTTCTCTAGCTAGCACAAGTTATAATCCTTTAGTGTATACATTCAAAACATTAGCATGGTTAACTAGCTAATATTGTGAACACTCTATCATCTCTAACTCTCTATCCACTTGACCAAATCTACTTAAATTTTGAAATATGATAATTCATAACTATTTTTATTTCACTTCAAAGCAACAAGCCATAAATCTCAACTATTGTAGAGTGCAGAGCTAAGCATAATGATTGTGTAATTGAGAAAACATACTATTTCTGAGAAACAAACATCACAAACCTACCATAGATACTTCTATACAATAGCACATATTCTAGAGAGTCAAGAACAACTACAATCAAAATATAATGATAAAAAAAATTAGATATCAAGCATAATTTATTATTTCTCTCCTTAACTCAAATTCTCTAATATAACATGATGGTAATTACAATCTTTCAAACACTGACTACATATTTGGCATCATTGACAACATTGTATCGAATAGTTATTATACGCACTGCAATAAATGAAAATAATATTGTATACAACTATTATACCATACCACGTATCTAACCTGGAACAAAGAAATTCTTAAGAGTAAGTTATTCAAGATTTTTCATGACATTCTTTTTCTTTGGGAATGTTGCACGAATATCACCCTTGATGGATAAATATTATTAGCTACTCCACGAATTCTCATTTTCACTAGTCTCTCAAGGATACGATCTTTTGCACTTCACAACCCACCTACATCTCCTAAAGAAAAATTTATTTCCTTGAGATTGATCAAGTTGCCAATGTCAAACACATAAGAAATTATTCTCTTTAGTAAAGAGTGGGATTTCATATGATCTCAGTGTCCTCAGATTCAACAACATTGATATCCCCTTGGGCATAGGACTATAAATCTCTTTAAAGTTGCCTCTTACATCAAGATGGGAAAGAGACTTAAGCTCACCAATCCATTTAGGTACACATTGTATTCTTCTACATCCAAAAAAATCAAGAAATTGAAGAGATTTGAGTCTTCTAAGATAATATAGAAACTTCATGACCTTTTTTTCAGACAAATTCAAAACCTGCAAAAGCTTTAATTTCTCAACATATTTTGGCAATGCAGCGATGGTAGTCTTACTTAAGTCTATAACTTGGAGTAGTCTCAAATGATGAAACAAGTGTTCTAGAATACTATAAATATTTGAATTCTCAAATAGTGAAAGAATGCAAAGAAATTCTTAATGATGAAGAGATCTCTCTGAAACTGCATCATTAGTTATACCTTTCTTAACTAATAGGAACTCGTGGTAGCTTTCTTCTTTTAAGGGAAGATAAAATTGACATATGTGTTCTTTACATATAGTAATAACCAAATCATGCAACTATTCATGCACAATGTAACATATATTAATTGTGTCTACTTCCATCAAACATAGATTTACAAGTTGATGTATGTAATTCAACCAAATGTCCCATCATTCTTGCTCTTTTTATTGTAGAATAAAATCTTTATCTGTCCAAAAATATATAAAATATTATTGGATATATCATGGGTGTTATAACTCTTTCTAAAAACTATCTTTGTGTCCTCTGGAAAGAAGGAAAAATAAGAAAAAAAAGGTTTGAGGTGAGAAGGAAGAGATTGAAACCCAATTTGAGAATTTTCATCATGTAATCCTCTGCCCCTACCAAATCTTTTAATTTCCTTAGTTTTGACTCCCACTCCTCTAAGACAAAATTACTTTTCATGGATGCTACAATTTTCTTAATAGTCAGTGGAAGCCCCACACATTTGTCAATAATTGTGATGATCTAGGCTCTTTGGGTGCTCAGGCAACCTATTTTCCTTCTACGAGGGAAGGAAAAGAGGCAAAATAGCTTCCAACTACCCTCCTTTAATATATTTTGCATCTCATGGATTTGAGCTCTAATGTATGCAACAACATCTCTACTTATGGTAGTAACTACAATTTTACACTACTTATTATTGCCAGTTGGAAGACCAAGCCATTGTATAATGTCACCTTCTACACTACTACTCCAAACATCATCTAAAGCAATAAAACATCTATTTCCCTCTAAATTCCCATAAATCAAATCAACTATACCTTCTATAATGCATAAATGTTTGAAATTACCTCATAATGACACTATTATAATGATTAATTATATCCTTTACCAACCCACAGTGAAGCATGGAAATTTCAAACTTGATCACTTTTGGCCTAAACAACCTAAACCTTTAAAACCTTGAACTAACATCCTTTTCTTAACCTATCAAAAATTGAAAAATGAGATGATCTGGCCTTGAGTAAGCCTAGAGACCCTACACCCATGGATATTCCTCCTCCTCATAATGAACGTGGTATTCTTCCTACTCCTTTTATTCCTCCTATATATGCTACAATCCCACCTCCTACATCCTATAAAGGAAAGTGTTTGGCATCATCATGTATCTCAACCTATTAGAGTTTATTTTGTTCCTCCCCCTATAAGGGAAGAAAAGAAGCCTATTTCACTTGATCCTCAACCTTCATAAGCCTTGACTAGAACTAAAAAAAATCATTGTGGAAGAGGACATTGATGAAGACATTGAGATAAGTCTGATGAGATTCCTTCCTAAACCATTTCATCCCTGAAGACACAAAATGTTGAGTTGGTCCCCATTGTCTAGCCTTCGCCTAACCCTAAGGATTAAGTTCAACTTAAATCACCAAATTTAAAAATGGTGAAGAAATATGATGGTTCAACTTATTTTTGTGTTAAAAAACCTATTTTAACTTATTTAGATGATGATATGAATGATGATAATGATTTTGTTCATTCTAATTTTGATGATGCGAATGATTCTAAAGATATATATTATATTATTGAAATTAATCATGATTTATCTTCACATTTTTCAAAAGCATTAACCCTATTTTTTAGTAGCAAACAAAATGATTCATCATTAGAGAATGGTCCTTATCTATAACTTTCAATAGTTCCATATACCTTGCTCAATTTTTCTCCTCTTGCATCTTGTCCATCATCCCTAGATGATATTAAGCAAGATTGGAACACAAGTGATTTGTTTGACTAGGTTCATTCATGCCTTGGATTATCTTTTCTGTGTTTTCTTCCTTTTAATGTGCTTCCCCCATAATTTTTTACTTGATATATTTTTGTATTTGGTTAAGTTCTCTTTTGATGACCCTTATTTCTTTGTTAATGCAAGGTAAGAAAGAGACTAAATCCATTGTCACATTCCTCTTTTTTTATATTAGTTATTTTATGTGTCCTATCTATGTTATGTCGTACATGTGCTATTGTTTGTAAATGTGCCTTATGTTTCCTACTTGGAGATGATACAAAGTGTTGGGATTTCTTTTTGGTATTTTGTTGTTAGAATTGTTTCAATATTGTTGTCATTAATGTCAAACCAGTTATCTAGTTTTGGACTAAATAGTATGTGAAATTCAATATTACCCAGTTTGGTTTGGATGTTGTATGCAATCGATATGTGCATTTTTATGTTATGATCAAGTGATGTGAATTATTGTATAGCTATTGGATGTGATGCAACAAGGTATGGTCGATCTAATGAAGTTCTTTGTTAGTTATGTGTTTCAGAATTTTGAGTGTGTTCATATTGGCCTCAGTATCAATCACGTGTTCGGCTATCAACTATTTTGGTCATGTGAGTTGTATCTCTTCAAGTTTCATGTTACATTATTCTTGGTATTCGTGGAATCTATATCTTTAGAGTTTAGAAATATTGTACTTGAATTTTGTGATAATGGGTTAGCTTCTATGGGTCTGAATGACCCTGTCCCATTCTGGTAATCTTGGTATTTACATTGGCAAATGAATTGTGAAAATGGAAGCATGTAAAGATATTGCGAAGGCCAACATGGTTATTTATGCTTAAATCCTTATTGAATAACATGTTGAGCTAGGCCGATACATTATCTTAGTGTATGTGTCCTTCGGTATATATATTTGTGAGATATATAGAATATAGATGATGGTAGATAAGAGAAGGTGTGTGTGCATTTGAAAGTGAGTAGTAGTGAAGATAGAAGAGAAGCAGAGTGTGAAGTGTGACTTGTGAAGAGTGAAGATAGTTGGTATAGAATCAGTGCAAATAGTATTGCAATGTTATAGTTTTCCTTCATCAGATCTATGGTAAGGTTTGTGAATAATGATTTGTGCTTAACCTTTGAACCAATCACATGTGTTTGTAGATGCAATCCTTTTCATTTCAATCTTTCATGTTGTAGTGAGAATTTTGGCTGTAAGTTGTTGTTGTATCTTTGTTGTGACCATTCCAACTGTGTGGGGGAAAAAGTGACACTAAGAAAACATGCCCTAATCTCACTTTCAATCACACACTTGTGGAATACATTTTGATATTTAATTAATTAGAGTAATAGGATAGATAAATTAATTAATAAAATATTTCAATTAAATGAATTAATAGAAAGACATGAAAATGAATTAAATAAATCAATCTTTTCAAATTAACTATTTAATTGAAAAATAAATATGAAATATTTATTTAATCACTCATAGCTATTTTTATGTGTATACATTTTGCCCCTCTTTGAAATGAAGTCATGACAACATTGTTTCACAGATTAAATCAAGTCTCTATACTATGCTTGATGGAGATAAAAATCATGATTGTGTGCCCCCTCGGGAGATTGATCATGAAATTGTTGAAAAATTTAGTTTGAACGATTGATCTCATGATAATTGAAAAGTTCCGTCAATTAAATTCATTTGTAAAAAACAAATTAAATTGCTCTATTGAAAAGCATTAATTACCCTTTCAAATAGAAAATATAAAATTAACCAAGGTTAATTTTAATTTCATTTTCATCCTTGTCAACTTGTGAAGAAAATTTCCTTGGTGAGGTGGGATAACACTTTCCACCTACCCACGGGTGAGATTAGTGTTACCCTTGAGGATGTGTATATGATTCTTCATATCCTAGTGACTAGCGAGCTAGTTTAGTATTATTTTTAGGATCATGTAGGGACAGAGGCTTGTAGAGCCATATTTGGCGATGCGAGCATCCTGAGAGGAGAGATCCAATGGGAGGATATGATTATGTATTACGAGAATCTCCCTGCGATTCTTGTAGGTTTGATTGGGGGATTTATTTGTCCAGATACAAGATCTCGAGGTTTTTCTATTGGTTGGGGTGAGATTCTTTAGAGCATGATGTAACATTAGACTCGATATGCATGGGGTGTTTGTATGCTTGCTTATTTATATCATGATCTTCATCAGGTTTTTTTATGATGAGAGTGGTAGGCTATCAACAGGATGTACACTTTTGTAGATCTGGTGCTCAGAGCACATTGCTATCACTCGACCTATCCATCATAGAGTTCTCGGAGATAGGCAGCCATATGTTTATCTGTATGCAGGTATCCTTACTCAGCATAAGTTGGGTAAGATGGAGTATTGGTATTGGGTTCTTGATTCAGTGGATAATGCTACTTGGAGACCATATGTTATTTGTGAGTCATGGATGGATGATGCATAGACTTTACCATTTATTATGCAGAGTAGATATCTCATTGGTCAGACTCCATACATTGTTGAGAGACAGTTGATGAGTTGCATTCCTAGACATTTTGATATCATTCAGCCTATGCCTACTAGTGTCACGATATATGCTTAATAGTACAGAGATACGTGAGATTGGGGACCTTCTTTTTCATTTGATATTTCTCATACAGAGTTTCTTTCTACTCCTAGGGTGGCTTAGGATATGAGATTATGCATTCTTGATCCTGGGGTTACTGCAGATTATGTTCAGTACATACTAGCACATCCATTTCCTCATATTACTGATCTAGTAGATCCTCCTCCCAGCTCAAGAGATGAGGATGATGATTCAGATGATCTAGTTTTCAGGAGATGGAGATAGACACGAGAGCTTAGAGCTCCTCAAGAGGCTTGGGGAGGTGGTTATGAGGGTGGAGATGGAGGTGGTGGCAGTAGGAGACCTGGATGGAGAGGAGGTCGATTGAGAGTATGTGGAGGACCATTTGGAGCAATTGGCAAGATTGGGAGAACGCTTCCTATGGGTAGGAGAGATGGTGGACGGATTGGGAGGGATACTAGCAGGGCAGGGATAAGATCATCGAGAGGGTTTCCATTGACAAGAGGAGGCGGGATGACTAGACTAAATGGGGGTTGCGGGAGAGGCATTGATTTTGGTCAGATTTAGCAAGACCCTAGGGTTATTGCAGCTCATGGTGGATAGGATGAGGATCTAGAGGATCATGTTCCACTTATTAGATGATGGGTTCTAAGAGCTACTTGGACTGAGATCCTAGTAGGTGGATAGGGAAGTGGAGATGAGGGTATTGGGGTTCATGTGCCACAACAAGATTTGCTAGAGTAGGAGACCATTTATAGTCTTAGAGAACAGATTTATCATCTTAGAGAATGGGTACTGACACTCATGACAGAGAGAGACATAGTTGCTAGGAGACAGCAGGATACTCAAGGCCTTATTGATCTTATCCAATAGGTTGGATCAGGCACTCTCTTAGCTGATACTATTAGAGCACTAAGGCCTTCTTGATCATATCCAATAGGTTGGATCAGGCACTCTCTCAGCTGATACTATTAGAGCACTTGTCATTGGCGATGACTGTATGAGGATTTATTTGGAGAGAGATAGAGAGAAGGTAGCTATCATACCACTATGTTGATGGATACTATCAGTGGTGGAGTCATGGGGCCTCCTCATAGGAGTTGTGATCATGGGAGACAGGCATCTGGAGGATCTTCTTGTCCACAGCCATAGAGGCAGACAGAGTAAGGTGTTAGTGGTATAGGACAGTTGTGACTTGACTTTGAGGCACTTATATTTTTTATCTGATATCATTGTATACTTGGACTTTTATTGTTTTTATGATGATCTATATGCAGACATGGACTCCATATGATGATCTTTTATTATGCATGATGTTATATATGATGATGATCTATATATGTATGTTATATGGATGCAGTGATTAGATGGATGATGTTATGATCTTTTTTTATTTTATCCTTATGATTATGATCTATATGATGATGCAATGATAAATGTTGTTGATCTGTTATTTTGATGGATACAAATGAAAATGATGTGAAAATGCAAATGTTTTATTTTATATGAAAATAATGATGAATGAATCTAAGTGCAAAGATGCAACTAAATGATCTTAAATGTAACTAAAATGAGAATTATCTTAATGCAAATAATAATGATGATTACTATATGATTAATGAAATGTACTTAATTGAATGCAAACTAATGCAATTTTTTAAATGATACTAAAATTGAATGCACCTATAATGATCAAATGCAAATTATTTTTTTGTTTGTCCAAGTATACTCAATATTTATTCATTGATCGTTGATTTTTGAATGAAATAAGATGCTTCTAATGCAGCTAACAATGAATTCTTATAATACAAACAAATAATGAACTAATCTAAAATGATCTAACTAAAATTATACTACCATTCTTCATATGCTTGCCTTGTAACAATGTTTGATTTCATCATTGAGCTTTAAAATGTTGTAAGAAAATACAAGCAACTTGACATAATGATCCAAGATGACTTGAGTATTTCTTACATGGATTTTGATATAGAAAGTTAATACAAGCAACATGATATAATGAGTGAAGATGACTTGAGTATTGCTTGCAGAATAGACAAGGATTATCTCCTTTCATGCATGTATTGGAACGTTCTCCTTGATCTTTTGCCAACCATATCCTGAGGCAAGTACATACCTTAATAAGATATAAAACAAACAACAATAAAATAAAATAATCATGCCTCATCATAGCTTCTCTAGTCATGGACATCCTTGAGTCGCATAGAGTACATGATTAGCAATAAAATCAAGATATAAACACTAAATCTTGTATATCATTCACATGTTCTTATGGTCATTAACTGATATAATTATCTTGATGAATGATCTTTGATAATTTGTTATTACTTGCTGGTTGATTCTTCAGTTTCTGAGTTTCACGATTCAGTTTTTATAAGACGCCTTGATCTTCATTGCTTTGTTACTCGTTATCTGTTTCAAAACCCTAGGTGTTTTTAGTTTTTCTAAGTTTTTCGAATGTTTTGGATTTTCAAAGATTCAAAAGATCACCTTAGCAAAAGGAATTAGGATTTTGCCCCCAGTGGAAGTAAAAATTTATTATGGATGTATGAATTGATCAAGATCTAAACCATGGTGGGATACAAATGTAGATTGATTGATTCTGATAAAATCTAAGACAGTGACTATGACAAGTATTTCAAAGATTGATAATTGTTGGTAAGATACATATTTCTTTCTAATGGTTCAGAGCAATGAATGCAAAAGATGAAATGAATAAGCTAGGATATGATGGAGTGGATAAGTGTGCAAAGAGATCTCATAGATGGAAGAACTCACTTTTTAGAGAGCACCTATTTACCAGGTTTTCACCACTTGTTTTTATTGCACATTTTGATTTTTTTTGTTTTTTTTCATTGTTTTATGCTTTTTAGGGATTTTCTACTTTTCTGATTTTTACTGATTTCTTTAGGGCTTTATATGCTTTTTATTGATTTTTTCCAGGACTTGATATCTCAAGCACAAAATTTATTGAGATGAATAGAATTGATAGGTTAATCAAACCAATCACCTTCAAGGGTAGATAACTTGTATGCTCCTGATCCATATGTTGCTACTATGACAAAAGGTCCTAGCCAATTTAGTTCAAATTTTCCCTTCTTTTCTTGGTCTTGCAGATTTATTGGATTCTCCCTTAGAACTATATCTCCAATCTGAAAAATGTGTTGCTTGACTCTGTGGTTATAACTTCTTGCCATTCTTTTTTGATATACTTTCAATTGGTCTATTGCATTTTGGCAACGTTCCTGAATCGGTTCAAGTTCCCGGAGTCAAGAGACTCGTTGCTCTTCTTCTGGTATAAGACCTTTCAAGGATACTCGTAGAGAAGGTATCTCTACTTCTATAGGTAATATAGCTTCTAATCCATAGACCAAACAACACAGAGTTCCCCCCATTGGAGTGTGGATGTTGGTTCGGTATGCCCAAAGAGAAGGATTCAGCTAAATGTGCCAATATTTTCAAGCTTCATTGATTGTTTCCTTTAAAATTTTCAAGATAGTTTTATTTGATGCCTCATACTGACCATTTCCCTATGGATAATATGGAGTAGAAAACCTATGTTGGATATGAAATTGTTCACATAGCTCCTTCACATCTTGATTCTTAAATGGTCTTCCATTATCAATGATAATAGGAACTCCATAGCGACAGATTATATAATTCAAAATGAATGATGAAATTTTTTTTCCTGTCACTGTTGTTAGAGGTACTGCTTCAATGCATTTAGTGAAATATTATGTAGCAATCATAATGAACTTATGTCCATTAGAAGATGAGGGATTTATCTTTCCTACCAAATCAAGGCCCCATTGAGAAAATGGCCATGATACTGTTATAGGAAATAATTCTTGTGTTGGTGCATGAATGAGATTCCCATGGATCTGACATTGTTTGCATTTCTTAGCATATGTGAATGAATCTCTCTCCATAGTAGGCTAATAGTAACCCATACGAAGAATTTTCTTAGCTAGTGTTAAGCAACTTGAGTGTGTGCCATAAATACCTACATGAACTTTGTTAAGAACTTTCTCAGATTCTTCTTGTTTAAGAAATCTCAATAAAGTACCATCTAGACCTTGCCTATATAGGATATCTGTAATAATAATATAGCGAGAGGACTGATGGATAAAATTCCTTTTCTAATTGCAGGATAGGTCAAGAGGAAGGATATTCTCTTTTAAGTACTGATAAGTTTGACTATATAAGGATTGACTGGTTCCTGATATATGACAAATTTGGTAGGTATGCTAGGATTGAATGGTAGGGGTCAAGATATCTTCCATGATAAATTCGTAACGATGTTGATTCTCCTAATTTTGCATGAGAGATGCTATTGTAGCCATTGAATCTGCTGCTTTATTCTCATTTCTTGGAATTTGGGTGAATGATATTTCTTTAAAGTATTCTTTAAACTCCTCTACCAGCTATTTGTATGGCATGACCTTATCATCCTTAGTTTGATAATCATCATTTATTTGGTTGATGATAAGCTATGAGTCACCATAGACATGTAACTCTTTGACATTCCATTCAATGGCCATTTTAAGCCCAATAGTCAATGCTTCATATTCTACAGTATTGTTGGTGCATGGAAACCGCAGTCTATATGATTTTGGAATTGTGTGTCCATGAGGTCTGATGAAAAACATTCCTATGCTTGATCCATATTGTGTGTAAGAACCATCAAAGTACAATTCCCAAAATTTTGTACTTACTATCAAAATGTCTGCATCAGGAAATTCAATGTGCAATGGTATGTTATTTTGTAAAGGAGCTTCAGTCAATTGATCAACAATGACCTATCCTTTGATAGCTTTTCGATCAACATACTCTATATCAAATTCACTCAATATCATAACCCATTTGGCTAGTCTTCCTCTCAAGGTTGACTTTCTCAAAAATGCTTTAGTGGATCTATCTTTGCTATTAGTTTCATGGAATGAGTCAATATATAATATCGCAGCTTCTGAGTTGCAAACACAACTGCTAGACATTTCTTCTTTATTGAGGAATAAATCAGTTCATAGCCAGCAAGTGTTCTACTAATATAATACACTGCTCTTTATTTTCCTTCTTCATCATGTTGTGCTAGGAGAGCTCCTAATGATACATTTGTTGCTAAGATATAGAGCAACAATGGTCTCCCTTTGGTTGGCGATACCAGTATTGGAGGTTTCATGAGATATTCTTTGATTTGCAAAAAAGATTCTTCACATTTCTGATCCTATTTGAATGGAATATTCTTATGTAGAAGATGGGTGAATGGACAACATCTATCTACTAGTTGAGAGACAAATCTCTCGATTGATTGCAATCTTCCTTGTAAATATCTCAATTGACTTATGTTCCTAGGTGACTCCATTTCAATGATGGTTCTGACCTTTTTAGGATCTACTTCAATTCCAAGAGCTGATATAATGTACCCAAGAAGTTTTGCAGAGGTTACTCCAAATGCACATTTCTTTGGATTTAATCTCAACTAATATCTTTCTAGCCTGTCAAAAATCTTGCTTACGATATTCAAATGTTCTTGTCTTGTATGAGATTTTGCAAGTATATCATCTACATAATCTTCCATAAATGTATGTATCATATCATGGAAAATTGTCATCATAGCCCTTTGATAAGTTGGTCCTGCATTCTTAAGCCCAAATGGCATAATCTTCCAACAATAAGTTCCCCATGCACAGGTGAATGTTGTCTTTTCTTGATCTTTAGGTGAAATTCTTATTTGATTATATCCTGAAAAGCCATCCATTAATGAAAACATCTCATGTCCTACTGATAAGTCCACAATTATATCAATATTTGGTAGCAAGAAATCATCTTTGGGACATGCTTTATTTAGATCTCTAAAATCTGTATAGACTCTTATGCTTTTATCTGGCTTTAACACTGGTACAATACTTGAAATCCATTCTGGATAAGCAACAGGTCTTATGAAACCCACATCTAATAGTTTCTTAAGATCGTTTTTTAGAAGAAGAGAAATGTGTGGATGCATCTTTCCTAGCTTTTTATTAACTTTTTTTTCTTTTAAATCCACATTAAGATGATGCATGATAAGTTCTGGATTTAGTCTTGGCATGTTTACATAGGACCAAGCAAAATTTATTTATCTTTGTTTAAAGAATTCCATGTATCATTTACTCTCTTCTGTTGGTTCTATTAGGATAGCAGATCTCTCTTCAAAATATGTAGGAAGAATGTCAAACTTTCCATCTTCTAGCACCTCAAAGAGGTTTTCACCATCATATACGTCCTTTATTTTCCCTTTTGATTGATCTAGTGTTGCCATGAAATGGTTTTCAACAGTAGGTCTCTTTCCTTGTTTTATTTAAATTTTGCAACTGGAAAGTTTGGCATTCTCCTAACTACAAGAAAGGTTACTTGATTCTGCAATAGAAGATATCTTAGGTGTTATGGGTTCGATAGCATTAAGATACACGTCTTAGTCATGATCATTGGAAAAGACATCTAATTCAGGGTTTTTTAAATTATCCCAATCAATTAGTTCAGGATGAAGAAGGGGTAAGTCATAATCATTGTCATCGTTAGGTGCTTCAAAGTTAATGACATAATGATCATAATTTGGTATAGAGTAGGTAATGTCATAGATCGAATGATTTTGAGAATTGTCTCTCCCAAGTGTCTTCCAATTAGTTCTAACAAAATCAGTATTAGTATTTTGTAGTTCACACTCAAATGGTTCTTCAGCTGATGTTTGTCCCTTAAACGAATGGATTGTATCAACACACACGTCTTTAATACTGCAAATTCCTTCTTGATTATTTTCAATGACTTCCTTTGTATTTTGAAGTTGACATACTTGTGTGCATGATAAAGAGGATTCTTTTGCTAGATTTTGTCCTCTTTCAAACTCAACTTCTTCTGGACTAATAGTCAATCCTACTTGACTATTTCTTAATTCTTATATGGTTCTGCCACATCTTGATACATCTTGTTCCTTATTTGATAAAAAACTGATATTTCCAGATGCTTGATCTGTCTTTCTTTGTACTTCTTGTGGTGTTACTTCTTTGTCTTTGTCATTCCCTTTCGTTTGTTGTTTTGTATATGCCTCTTTTCTTTGAATTCTAAGTTCTTCTCATCTTCTTTCTAACTCCATCTTTTGTTTTGTAATAGACAAGTCTTCCTCTCTAATAGTTGTTTGTTCTTCATTGTTTTCTTTAGTTGATGTACAAGATAAGACATTTGGACCCTATTCATACTCATTTGAATCTGTCTCTGAACCATGGTCTAGGACTACCCCACTATACCATACAGGAATGTTGTATGGTGTAAAAAGTTCCTTGATTTCTATCATCTCTATTTTTACTGCTTCTGGAATATCTTGTTCAGATTCTACATTTGATCATATTTCTTGAACTTGTTGACAAGATTCTTCTTTTCCTTTGATGGTAATCTCTTCTTCTTACTTTTTATGTTCTTCTTGTTTCTTTTTTTTATTGGTTACTATTTATGCTGCTTGATGTAGCTTTTCTTGCCAATTTTCTTCTTTAGAGACTGATTTCTTTCTCCACTTTGATTGTTGATAATTATGGTGCTTTTGATTTGACTTTAGATATCCAAGTCCTAACTATCTTCTTTAGATTGTGAGTTGGGAAAAATTGGTTCTGAAATACCTTGATGTTGTTTACCAGTTGGTCCTTTTCCTTCATATCCCATTATTTGCATGATTTCATAACCTTTGCTATATTATTTTATGGGAATATTAACTTCTTCAGCTATTGCTATAGTTTCATTTTCATCCTTAAATAACCAACCAAGAATGTCTTTGTCTTTGGTTTCTTCATCAAGAGTTCCAACTCTAAGAAATTTTTTGTTAAACATATCTTTTGATCTCTTGGAGGTCTTTGATCAGATATTTGTGGGCTTTCCATATGAAATAGAGGAAAGTGGAAAATTATGCAAAGAATATTTTCCCATTCCTTCATCATTTAATTTGAGCTTTTTCTCAAAGGTTTCCCATAACTTTTCTTGAATTTCTTTGGTAGGATTTACTGATTCTCTGTTATGTGGAACTCTTGTATCTTGGGCTGGCTTAAAATTATTGCAATATTAACTAGAATCTGCAATTATAGTGATCTCTTTTCCTTCATGAGGGAGTTTTACACATTGATGATACGTAGAAGGAACTGCTTCCATATTGTGAATCCATGGCCTTCCCAGAAGAATGTTGTAAGAGAGGTTCAAATCTAAAACCTGACACAATGTATTCCTTTCCATAGGTCCTATTTTGATTGGTAACATCACAGTTCCTTTAGAAGAACATTCTACTTCAGCATAAGCCTTAATGGTTATTTTCTTCTTTAGATCCACTACATTTGCTGAATATCCCAAAGCTTTTATCAAACTTAATGCACAAATGTTTAAGCCGACTCCACCATCTATGAGTACGCGTTTGACACGTGTTTGATTAATGGTGACATCAACATGTAAGGGAGCATTCTGAGGATGTTGTAAGGACACGTCATCATTTTCAGAAAATGATAAGCAATGAGGAGTGATAAGGTGTCCCACCATGTTTTGGAACTGATCTATATCCAAGTCTTTTGAAACTATTGTTTCCACTAAAGATTTTTCCAAAATTTCCTTATGGATAGGTGAAACTTTGAGAAGTTCCAGAAATTATATTTGAGTACGTATTCTTTGTAATTGCTCTACTAAATTGTATTGTTGTGAAGTGGATGTTGAGTCTTTTGTTATACCTAGAAAGGTAACCTTTTCTTTGCTTCTCGTAATAACATTGATTGGCTTTGAAGGTGGATTATCTTTAACAATGATAACTGTGTACGGTGAAAATGGATAACAATAATAACAATATTGAAAGGCTAAATGAATTCAACCACCAAACCCTAGCCTAACAATCAACAAAGATCCACCATAACATATGAAGATTACCTAAGACAATGCAAATCAAATGAAATCACAAAGATTATACCATCACATGCCCAATAGGGTTTTGATCTCCATTCTTCCTATCTCCATTGATCTTGCTTGATATATTTGCTCTCAGATTTTTTTATATGCACAAGAGCTCAACAAAGAACGGAATGTGGTTGCAAGTAGGATCGTAGTGTAGCCAAGTCTTCAAGATTAGGTCATTAGGATGATTGATTAGAATGCATAGAATGACTAGGGTTTGATAATGAAGGAGGCATCTTCTTAAATAGAAGACACAATATGAAATGGAGGGATAAGATTGAGAGGTGTAAAAAGAGAGGTCGGCTAAGATTAGAGGGTAGGTAAAAGAAATAACAAAATAATGAAAGAGGTAGGTAGTGTATGAATTAAGAGATGAATGACATGTGTCATGCGTATAAAAGGCTAATGAATTAATTAAATAAATAAATATTTATTTAATTAATAGAAGAAGTAGGATAATTAAATAAATAAAAATATTTATTTAATTTAGGAAAGGGATAATTTAAATAAATAAATGTATTTATTTAAATGAGAAATAAGGCTAGAAGAGGATAAACGAATTAATTAAATAAATAAAGATTTATTTAATTAATAGAAGAATTAGGCTTAGATAATTAAATAAATAAAATATTTATTTAATTAGATTGGACAATTTTGGGTGTCTACATTTTGCCCCTCTTTGAGACAATGCGGCTTGTCGTGTTGTTTCAAAGAAGATAAGATGAACTGATACAGAGTTGCCCCAAGATGGGAATAATATGCCCCCTCGAGAGATTGGATGAAAATGTCTGAAAAGATTGCAGACAATCTCTCGATAAGAAAGAAAGGCTAGAATGGATAGACCGGATAAAGTGACAGAGCCACGGGATGAAGAAGACTGACTCGGGAAATGAAGGCGAGGGCTAGGGTAGGCTATATGATAGACCACGGGCAAAAGACATCCTCATTGTCATCTACACCTTCACGAGATCACAGTGCAAAGCAAGAAAAAGAGCAGCAGCAGTCAGCAGCGATGGCCTTCGTACATAGATTCGACCGCGTTCGACGATTTCAGAGGCCAGCAGAGGTAGGAGAGCCGGTAAGTACCACCAAACCTCCTCGTACTTTGATGCATTCAATTTTGTCATTAATGCATGCTAGTTAGCAATAAATGCGCTTAGGAATAGGGCACAAAAAAGTGCAAAAACGTGCAACCGCGTCTGCGTCGGTGCCAGGCGCGTCTATGTCCAACAGGCGCGTCTGTGTCGGTGCCAAGCACGTCTATGGCTGGAGCCGCGTTTGTGCTTGATGCGGGCGCGTCTACGTCCTGAAGGGGCATTTGTGTGCCAAAGTCACGTTTGTGAATGATTTAGGCACGTTTATGTCAAACAGGCGCGTCTGTGTTGTTTAGGCGCGCTTGTGCAGTCTATAGGCGCATTTGTGAGGTAGAAACGCGTTTGCGAGTTAAAAGCGCGTATATGTCAAAAAAATGCACGGTTTTAGTCTTCTAGGTCAAATCGGCAGTTCTGTGATGAACATACGCTGTCGATTGGATAAGCTGCTAAGAGGATACACTCAAGCAGGTCCTCGAGGAAGACTATGATAGATCAAGGCACTTTGTGATGAACAGGGAGCACCAAGATAGAGTACTTTGTGATGAACAGGGAGTACCCAAAGTATGAGCAGCACTTTGTGATGAATAGGGAGTGCAAAATGTGAGTAACACTTTGTGATGAACAGTGAGTGTCGCTAGAATAGATAACCATATGCATTTAGATAGCAAGTAGCATTTTGTGATGAACAGTGAATGCCACCCTGACTAACATGACTGATTTGCTTGACTGCAGGAGTATTTGCCTATGTTGGAGTCACGGGAGAGATTCCCGTCCACACAGAGGTTGCGACCAGAGTTGTCATTTCAGGATAGAGCTGCCATTGAGGAGATGGGATTGAGACACGTGCTGTATGTGCCTGAGTTTCGGGCAAACATGGGTTTGCTGACTGCGCTGGGTGAGAGATGGCATTCAGAGACATGTACATTTCATTTGCCGATGGGTGAGATGACAGTCACCCTTGAGGATGTTTATAGGATTCTGCACATACCGATCGATGGAGAGCTGATTCCATATGATCATGATGGAGACAGAGAGGCTTTGAGACGGGTGTTTCAGGATCCCAGCCTGGAGATGAGGGTGGGACACGTGGCATGGGATACCATGACATGGATAGGATTAGCACTACCAATAGTGTTGGCAGGAGTGATCAGTGAGTTCCTCTGTATCAGTTTTGTACCATTTTGTTGTATTGTAGACACCTGCGGGTGATTTTGTAGCCATATGATTCTTTTGACATCATTGTATCATGACACATTTGATTATATATGAGAGATGATTCATTTTTGCGGTAGCTATATGCATGTGTACCTATGTGATGAGATGTTCTTAGAATGTATGCTTATGATATGGATGCAAATATGTATATGATACAATGCAATATTTTTGTTCTTTTATGTTTTATATGTGATGCATGACGCAAATGTGAATGTATGTAATGCAGATGAATATGATAATGCAAATGTAAATTTTGCTAACAAGTGTTGTGTGCAGGATGTGATGCAATTGTGATATCTATATGTATGTGTGAAATGCTTATATGTGGTAATGTCAGTGCAGCTACATGAAATGCAAATGTTTTTGGTGTGTCATTATACTCAGTCATGTGATAGCAGGCTATGCGGACTCAAGAAGGATGATGGAAGTCAATCAAGAAAGGGGGATGGAAGATAGAAGATATGAACGTGAAAGAGCTTCTTGTGCGTTATCATCATTGAGCTTTATTATGGCAAGTAGGTTATGACAATCGAGGCATATGTTCGACCCAGAAAGTCATTGTACTTGTTTGCATGGAGATAAGACAGTCACAAACAAGGAATGCCCCAGTTCACACTAGACTCATAGTGTCCTCATATCCTTGGACAAGTCATAGCATTACTAAGAGACAATCCACAGACAGCAAATACAAATAGGTGATGATACCCCATCCTCGCCTTTCTAGTCAAAGACATCCTGGAGATAGATTCTCTAGTCAGAGACATCCCGGAAAAGCTAAAAGACATGTCACCAAAAAGATGAAATCAAAAGAAAACCAAGACTCGACACCAACATCCACTGTAGTCCTCAAGTTTAGTGTCTCTTGTCACTTGTATAAGTCTTATTTGATTGTGGTCACAATGTTCACTTTCACAAAAAGGATAAATAGCACTGAACCATATGTTGTCTGAGTCTGTTGAAATATTTGATTTTGTTGAAGCCCATTGTTGCTGCTATGTCTCATCTGAAACTGACTGAATCCATGAAACTAATACTTTATTGCGGAGAAGATGAAACTTTATGGCGGATCTACGATCCAAATGTTGCTTTATTGTGGATTGTGCGTGAATAGACTGAAGAAAGCTGGAAGAAACATTACTCCTCAAAACACGTGATGTTCTTAGTTCCACACCCATCACTAGATGTAGGATTTTGCCTTAGCCACAGATAGGGTCTGATTTATTATGAATGGAAAGGGAGGCGAAAAGGGAGGTTTATTATGAATGGCTAACCAATCTTGGGTAGATCAATAATAAGCCATGATGAGAATGGGTAAGTTTATTATGAACGAATAGGTTGTGAGTGTGTGCAAAGTGAAGGATGAAAGTGAATCCTGAAGGAGGGAGGAGCAATGTCTCTACACATGGCGCTGGTGACCCAGTTTTCACCATGGTACTTGCCCAGGGCGCCACCGAAGTGGTTTTCACCGTTGGACGAAATTATTTCTCTTTACTTTTTTCAACTTTTCAATGTTTTTTTTTTTTTTTTGTGTCACAAGGCGCCTGTTTGCCAGGTTTTCACCAAGTAACGATTTTTTTTATGTTTTATAATTTTTTTTGTATTTTTGAAATTTTTTGATTTTTTTTTTTTTTGCATTTTTGAATTAGGATATTCCGAAGAGCTATGTGTAGAACCTGCGAAGATGCATGCTGTTGATAGGATCCTCCAAAGGTTCACCCTCTGTAGTAGAGAGTTGATATGCCCCAGATCCATAGACTGCTGTAATGATATAAGGACCCAGCCAGTTTGGTTCAAACTTGCCCCTCTTCTCTCTGTCTTGTTGATTTTTAGGATTTTCTTTGAGAACCAAATCACCTACCTCAAATGTGCGAGGCTTGACTTTGTGATTGTAGTTGCGACTCATTCGTTTTTGGTAAGCCTTGAGATGATTAAAAGCAATTTGTCTCCGTTCATCCAACAGTTCTAGTTCTTGTAAGCGAGAGACCCTGTAATCTTCATCACTGATGATGTTTTGCAAAGAGACCCATAAAGAAGGTAACTCGACCTCAATAGGCAAGATGGCTTCAGGGCCATAGACAAGTGAGTAGGGTGTAGCCCCTATAGGTGTGCGGACACTTGTGCGGTAGGCCCAAAGTGCAGGATTGAGTTGGATATGCCAGTTACGGCCAGCGTCGTCGACTGTCTTTTTGAGGATTTTAAGAATTGTTTTATTAGACGCCTCAACTTGGCCATTACCTTGGGTGTAATATGGTGTGGAGAAACGATGGGAAATACGGAAGCAGTCACAGAGTTCACGAACATCCTGATTTTTGAAGGGACACCCATTATCAGTAATAATGGATTTAGGAATACCATATCGGCAAATGATATAGTTAAGGATGAAAGTAGCAATTTGTTTCCCAGTGACTTGTGTGAGAGGCACAGCCTCAATCCACTTTGTGAAATACTCTGTGGCTATGATAATGAATTTATGAGCATTGGAAGAAGGAGGGTGAATCTTGCCTATGAGATCGAGTCCCCACTGACAAAAGGGCCAAGGAGACGCCAGTGGTTGTAGTTCTTGTGCTGGTGCATGTATGAGGTCTCCATGAATTTGACATTGCTTACATTTCTTGACAAACTGATATGAGTCTTTTTCCATATTGGGCCAATAATATCCAGTCCTGATGAGTTTCTTGGCCAAGGTAGGACCACTAGCATGCGGACCACATATCCCTTCATGCACTTCACGTAACGCAATCTGAGCTTCGTCGCTTTCTAAACATCTAAGAAGAGTGCCATCTAGACCTCATCGGTATAGGATATTAGCTAAAATGACATATCGAGAGGATTGGCGAATGAAAGTGCGGCATTGGTTGTTTGATAGATTAGGAGGCAAGATATTGTCACGAAGATATGTGAATATGGAACCATATAACTGGGATTCGGGACCGACAACGCATCTCATTTCAGTAGGAGTGATCTCATATGAAGGAACCAACAGGTTGTCTACTAGAAACTCATAGCAGGTTTCATTTTGAGGCAGGTCAATTAGTGAAGCGATTGTAGTCATGGTATCTGCAGCACGATTCTGCTCTCTTGGTATCTGCTCAAAATCTATCTTTGTAAAGTGCCATTTCAAATCATCTACCAGTTGCTTGTAAGGAATTAATTTTTCATCTTTCATTTGGTAATCATCAGTTGCTTGACGGATGACAAGTTGAGAATCCCCAAAAACATGAAGTTCTTGGATCTTCCATTGAACTGCAATTCGTAATCTAGTTGTTAATGCCTCATATTCCGTTATATTGTTAGTGCAAGGAAATGATAAGCGGTATGATTTTGGTATAGAATCGCCTTGAGGAGTTATAAAGAGAATACCAGCTCCTGCCCCGTGCTGTGTGTATGAGCCGTCAAAGTATAGTTGCCATGGTCTTTCGTGTGATATTGTTAAAATGGATTCATCTGGAAATTCTGAATTTAGAGGAACATCATCTATCATGGGGGCATCTGCTAATTGATCCACGATTACTTGTCCTTTTATTGCTTTTCTATCCACATACTCAATGTCAAATTCACTCAGGATCATGACCCACTTGGCCAGTCGCCCAGTAAGTGTAGCTTTGTTGAGAAGGTATTTTAATGGATCAATTCTTGCAATCAACTTAGTCTTGTGAGTGAGCATATAATGGCGTAATTTCTACGAAGCAAAGACCGCGGCAAGACATGCATGCTCGATTGGTGTGTAGTTTAGCTCATATCCCACCAATGTGCGACTGATATAGTATGCTACTTTTTCCTTACCGTCAGCTATTTGTTGTGCTAGGAGTGCCCCCAGTGCTGTTGGAGTAGCTGATATGTATAGTAGCAAAGGCTGATCTGGAACTGGTGGCATCAAAACTGGCGGATTCAAAAGATAATCTTTGAGCGTCTGAAAAGCTTGTTGACAGTTATCATCCCATTTGAATTTGATATTTTTATGTAGCAGGTGCTGAAAAGGATTACACTTATCTGCAAGTTGTGCTATGAATCTTCGTATAGACTGGAGTCTCCCTTGTAAGGATCGAAGTTGACTGATATTTCTGGGTGGCGGCATGTCCAAGATAGCCTTGACTTTTGCTGGATCGGCTTCGATTCCTCTTTTGGACACAATGAATCCTAGGAGCTTCCCGGAGGTTACTCCAAAGACACATTTCTTGGGGTTTAATCTTACCTTGTATTTTTCCAACCGATCAAAGACGACTGAAAGTATGTCCAAATGTGTATCTCTGTCTATTGATTTACCCAAGAGATCATCAACATAATCTTCCATGATTATGTGCATGAGATCATGAAAGATAGTGGTCATTGCTCTTTGATATGTAGCACCTGCATTTTTTAGCCCAAAGGGCATGACATTCCAACAGAAAGTTCCCCACGGACAAGTGAATGATGTTTTGTGTTGATCCTCGGGTGCAATCCTGATTTGATTATAGCCAGAAAATCCATCCATTAAAGATAACATTTCATGACCTGCTGTGAGATCAACGATCAAGTCGATATTTGGTAATGGGAAGTCATCCTTCGGACAAGCTTTGTTGATGTCTTTGAAATCTGTACATATTCTGATGCTGCGATCTGGTTTACTGACAGGTACTAAATTGGAGATCCATTCAGGATAATCAATTGGGTGTATGAATCCAACATCCAATAATTTCTCCAACTCTGCTTTGACTAGTAATGCCACTTGTGGATGCATTTTCCTTAATTTCTATTTTACTGGCTTTGCCCCCGGTTTGACTATCAAATGATGCATTACCAAATCCGGATCTAGTCCAGGCATATCAGCGTATGACCATGCAAAGTTGATTTGTCGTTCTTTGAAGAAGCTTATGAATTTTGCCCTTTCGGACTCTGTCAATGATTGAGCTAGGAATATATTGTGTGGAACTTCTTCTGTACTAATGTTCATTTTGATAGTCTCTTCTACCAACATGGATGACTTTTCCTCATATGATGCTGGGACAATGTCGAGCCTTCCATCTTTGGGTGCCTCAGAGAGGTTTTCGCCCTTAGATACGTCCTTTCTTTTTACTTTTTTGGGATCAGATAGCGCCACAGTGTGGTTTTCGCCATAAGACCCTTGATTTGTTCTTATTTTCACATTTTTGTGACTGGAAGGTCCGACACCCTCACCAAAATATGCCACGTTGTTGAGTTCTATGGTGTATCCTGCTTTGTGGTCCCCAGGGGGAAGATCATCTCGTATGCCCAGATAGTCAATAACAGCTTCGTCATTTTGAAATGTGTCAAATTGTGCTGGTCCTTCATAATCCCAGTCAATGAGTTGGTGGTGAACAAGGGGAAGGCCTTTAATGTTTTCGGAGTTTGTGGGGCTAAGAGTGAAGATGTGGTTATATTTAGGTATATCGAGGCAATCGTCGAGGTCATCGATGGCACTCTCCTCATCAGTTTCGATCGCAAGCGAATCCAAATTGTCATCACTAGTAGCGCCTTCTAGGACAGGTGTCCTCATCCTATGTGATTTCGACCTAAGACCTTGAGATGAAGACTGTGCGGAATCTTTATGGGTTATTTCTTGACCCACCCTGAACTTTTTATAAAATTCCTCTTCTTTTGTCGGTTCATTTGGCTCTCTGAATGTTTCGGTGAGCTCATAGTCGCTGGAGGATTTGTCTGAACCCCATTCCCATTCATTGGAATCTGTGGAATAGTAATCTTCTTGTTGAACTTTGGCAACTTTGATTTGTGATGCCTCTTCTGTCCTTTTAGTGTGGATCTTGGAAGTCAGAAAACCAAGTCCCTTTGAGCGTTCTCTTTTTACAGTCAATTCCGGTTGTAAGGACTCCATAGTGCCTTCTTTGCGTAACCCAAGAGGGCTTTTTCCATCATACCTGAATTTTTGTAGAATCTTGAAGCCTTTGCCATATTTCTCCCAGGGTATATTGATCTGATCTTGTGTGTCCTCTTCAATGTCTTTATAGAGCATTATGTATAAATCTTCCTCTTCTAGTTCGCCCCATCTTTGAAAGGTAGTAGGATCCCATTTGAGTATTATGATGGATATTTGCTTGTTAGGATGTGGCCTTCCATATTCTTTTGGAGAGCTCATGACTTGTTGTAAATACATTGTCTGATTTAGAGTGTATTCTCCCATGCCTTTGTCTTGAAATTTGCCTTTAAGTTCACCTTGTTTTGATGTCGAAGGTTTCAATGACTCAGGGTCAATGTATGCCGAAGAAGGAACAGCTTCACGATTACTGGGAATGATGGTCTCCATATGTGATCTCAAGTTATTGCAATATATGAATGGATTAGGATCATCGTTAACTGTTACCTCGACTCCATTATGAGGAAACTTAATGCATTGATGGTATGTCGATGGGACTGCCCTCATTTCATGAATCTAAGGACGTCCTAGCAATATGTTGTATGTGAGATCCAGATCTAGGACTTGACAAACCACATCCTTTGTAACTAGCCCAATTCTTAGAGGTAAGGTGACCGTGCCCTTGGATGAGTGCTCTTCATCATCATATGCCTTGATGGTGATTTGATTTTTTGAATTCACAACTTTATCAGAATATCCCAATTGTTTAATGGTGCTCAATGTACAAATGTTTAGACCTGCTCCTCCATCTATCAGGACTCACTTTATTCGATGTTTGTGTATGAAGGCTTCAACATGTAAAGGTGCATTATGTGGCTGACATACAGAGGTGTCATCGGCTTCTGTGAATGTAAGGGAATGTGGAATGGAAAGGTATCCCACCATGGTTTGAAACTGGTCCATGTTCAGATCAGTAGGAACAGCAGTATCGCTCAAGATTTTGTCAAGAATAGCTTTATGAGCGGGGGATATACGTAGGAGCTCAAGGATGGAGATGAGCGCGGGTGTCTTCCCTAACTGTTCTACAAGGTCATACTCAGGTTTGGTTGATGAAGAAGCGGCATTTTTAGTGGAAGCACCTGGCAAAGTAATCTTACCTCGACGGGTTGTAACATGACATTCAGGGGTATGTTCGGAAGAAGATCCAACACCTCTTAGGACAATCTTGGGTCTCTGAGGAGGATTCTCAGGATTTTTGTTCTTGATGGTAATAGTAGAGATATGATTGTCCTTCGAGATGTGATTGATAGTTGAGTCATAGTTGTAAGGTGCTCTAGTATAGTTGGCCTGATCATCTGTGACTTTGGCTTTTCCTTTGTCATGCTTTGGGAATGGTTCCTTAAACATCTCATGTTCTTGATTGGATGAGTGTCCCTCAATCTCAATATCACCTCTATCAATGAGATCTTGCACAATGTTCTTCAGTCGATGGCAATTACCTGTCTTGTGACCCTTGCTCTTATGAAAATCACAATACTCATCATCATTCCACCAATTTGGTTTGACCTTTGGTTCATATGGAGGAAAATCTGGAACTGTGATCACTTTGTTTGCCACAAGCTTTTTGAATATTGATTCAAGTGGTTCTCCCAATGGGGTGTACTTCCTTCGTGATCTAGAAGTTGTTTGAGTATTCACTTGATTGTTTGTAGAACTTTATCCCGAAAAGATGAACTTGGGTCTCACTGTATTGGCATCAACAACACCATCATTGACTATGTTCTTGTTTTTATTCCAAAATCTTGGCTTGTCTTTTCCTTTAAAGTCATCTTTGTTTTCCTTGAATATCTTAATGATTCCTTGCTCAATTAAGACCTTTTCTGTTGCTAAGCCCTTTTCAATAACATCCTTGAAGGTGGACAAACAAGCTTTCCTTAGATCATAGCCAATGTCCTTGTTAACGTTTTGAGTGAACATTTCTACCATTTGTTTCTGTGGGATTTCGCAAGAGCATCTGCTAGCTAGGTTTCTCCATCTTTGTAAAAATGATGCAAAAGATTCTCCCTCCTTTTGCTTAGTATTACACAAAGTAGTGACTGAGATATCTGTTTCTATATTGTAAGAGAAATGCTGAATAAATGCCTCTGCTAAGTCACCCCATGACTTAATACCAGGAGGTAACTGAGAGAACCATTCCATAGCTTGATCACCTAAGCTTTGCGGGAACAACCTCATCAAATATGTTTCTTCTGCTGCTACCTCAATGCAAGCTGTGAAAAATTGTCTTATGTGTGCCTTGGGGTCTCCTTTTCCTCTATACTTGTCAAATTTTGGCATCACAAAGTGTGCAGGAAATGGAGGCATTGGGATGCTCTTATCAAATGGATAAGGGCATATGTCTCTCATAGTGTATGTTGGTTTTGGTGTACTCATGTCCTCCATTTTCTTTTGTAAATCTCTAATTTGTTGCTCCAAATTATTCTTAGGTGGCAATCGATTTCTTGTAGCATACCCCATGTTTGAGACACCAATTTGACGAGGAGCTTGTTGCATGTATGGATGATATTGATCATAGACATGTTCGTATGGAGGAGGTCTATATTGATGCGGCATATAGGGAGCACTTGGTATAGCTTCATGTTGAGGAACCCCATATCTATTTTGTGTGTGTATACCATATTCTATAGGCATGTCATGTTCTATTATGTTGCCCCCAAATTTGACATGAGGTTTCCTTGTGTCCAAATTTTGAGCATGCCTTTGAATGTCCACTTGTTTTGATTGATCCATAGCTTGAGCATGTGATTGAGCATATCTATCTACATAAGACTTCCATAATGGTCTTCAAAGGTAAGTATCATATGTTTGACCATGTGTATGTGGGATTTCTGGTTTTTGAAGCAAAGCTGATGGTGATTCAGGTACCATATGCGGTCCTCTATTTCCTCCACTATTGGGTCTCCTTTGATCCATGTTGGAGTGAGTTTGTTGTGAGGGTCAGTTTTCCATAAGTTGAGACATGTCAAAGTCATGAGGTATTTTAGCTCCACTTTGTGCCATCATGTGTAAGAAGTATTGTCTATCCCTCTTCATTATCTCTTCAACCAATCTATTGAAATGAGGATTCATTATGGATTCTTCTACATCTGCTGATTGTATTGAAAAGTTGTCCACATTGTCATTGTGTGTAGCATTTTTGTTTGTAGTGTCTATGTTTTCCACATTTGGGATGTGTCTATAAACATCCATGTCAGACAATGTAGTGTGCTCAGGATTGAAAAATAAATCATTGTCATACTCATAAGAACTCATGTTTGCGGACTCTTGAGCTTCTTTAGCTTTTCTCCTAGATTTTTGAAGATGGGTTTCAACCTTGAACTAGGTGTTTGACCAAGATGTGAGAGACTATATGAAAAATGAAAAGAGTATGGAAGACCAAGAGTTGTATGGAGTGTAAATGAATCTTGAGGTGTACTTGCAATGTCCAAAGTGTAAGACCAAGTATGTAAGTAGTAGAGTCGGTGTGACTTCCAAAGAGATGATTGTTTCTCTTGATGAGGTGAGCTGACCTTGACTCTAAGTAAGACCAAATGAGACCCAAAGGTAAGAAACCTTGATGAGGGACTAGTTAGCAAAGTGTTGTTGTATGTAGTGTGTTGACAAAGTATGATGAGGACAAGCAAGTGACCTTTTGACTCGAGTTTAGACAAGTATGAATGTAAAATGAGATGTGAAGCAATGATGGACTATATGAGACCCAAGGACAGGTTGAATGCTAGATGAAACCTGAAGAAACAACCTAGGAAGCTCAAGTATTCCGAAACTGATTTCTCTTGTTTGTCGGACTGTAAAAATTTTCAATTCTGGACATAGACGCCTCTGTATACTTCACAGACGCGATTCCCAGACATAGACGTGTCTTTGTTTGACACAGACGCTGTTACAAACACAGACGCTATTCTTCCCTTCACAGACACGCTTAGATGACTCAAACGCGATTAGAACAGACACATACGCGTTTCTGTAAATTTCGTGCAATTTTTCCAATCTATGAAGTTGTTTTGTTGTGACCAAATCCGACTGTTTGACTGTTTTTCGTGACAAGAGGACACAATGTTAATGAGGACTCAATGTTTGCAAGTGTTTAGACTCCAAAAGTGTGTTGTTTGATGTAAAGTTGTTTTGCATACACTTGAAGACACAAAAGACACAATGTTTAGTTGTTTGGTCTTGAATGTTTGAATGTTTAACATAAGACAAGCACAATTCTTATGGCTGGCCAAGACAATAGTTGTTGATCCCACATAGGGTTTTACCCCCGAGGCTACGCTATTCAGAGCGGATACTTAGATGCTTGACCTCACTGGCTCCACCCTCGGCACTCACTTCTCAGGTCAGCCAAGCATCAATCCCCATGAAAACTCCCCATGGCGAACTTTGTATCTCTACTAAGAACCGTATGTGTGTGGGCCGCTACCAGAGGTCTGACCTCCTGCCTCAACAACTAGAAGGATTTGGGCTTCTAAAACAAAAAGGTGCTAGTAAGGGCATCCGCTCATGTGGCCATACATGCGGCACTTTCAGCTCTGTAAATACAGAAGGCTCCCAGCCGGTAGGGGTTACGCCCTACAAATGATCAAATAAATTTGATCAAACGGGTTTATGGGGAGACATAGTGTCGGTATGAACTAATCAGCACACGTTATTCATAGTTTTCACCATGAATACATTTGATTATAGTGGTTCGGATGAGGTGGGTTTTCCTCACTACCACTTGGGTCATTCTCTTCTCACTAGTAGTCCTAATGACCACACGGGAAGACAGGCCCTCTAAAGATTAAACAAAAAAGAGCCTATTGCTCAAGACACAAAAGACGATGATTCAATTTTAGTGCACCAATGGAAGTGTTTGCTAATCTATGAAAACAAGGCACACAACAAAATCTCAAAAACCCTAGCCAAGGACCTGCAACAAAATTTGTTAGTAGTTTGGGTTGTTTCAAATGATCACCCCTTCCTGCAAGCACACAAGTTAGGTAAATTTTAGAAACCCAAAAGACTTTGTGAAAAAGGGGCCTTCAACAAAAACGTTTTTTCTTGCTTCCAAGACAAGCTGCACAAACTTGGTTAGCTAAATCTACAAGGGTTAGTCCAAAAATAAACCAGATTTGAAACCCTAGGTGCGAAATCCAAAAACCAAATCAAAGAAAGTTTGAAATTCCGAAACAGTAAAAACACAGACGCTGTTATACCAGACACAAACGCGTCTGTATGACACAGACGTGGTTCTGTGATGCACAGATGCGGCCAAAACACACAGATGCCCTTCTCGAACATAGACGCGATCAGAAGTAATGCAGACGCGATTATGTAACACAGACGCCCCTGTCTGAGACCTGCAAAACAAAATTTGTTGAAAACACAAACGCGATTCCCGCCTCCGCAGACGCTCCTGAAACTTAGAGACGCGATCCGACCACTCACAAACGCGGAAATACCTAAAATGTCATCGAAAAAATGTCTGATCTGCAACCTCAAAAACGCAAAATCTGCAACAAAAGGGTTAAATGCAAAGGGACAAGAGTCCCACCGGGCATGCCAAAATGTGTATGGTGAAAATGGATAACAATAATAATGAGATTGAAAGGCTAAATGAATTCAACCACCAAACCCTAGCCTAACAATCAACAAAGATCCACCATAACATATGAAGATTACCTAGGACAATGCAAATCAAATGAAATCACAAAGATTATACCATCACATGCCCAATAGGGTTTTGATCTCCATTCTTCCTATCTCCATTTATCTTGCTTGATATATTTGCTCTCAGATTTTTTTATATGCACAAGAGCTCAACAAAGAACGGAATGTGGTTGCAAGTAGGATCGTAGTATAGCCAAGTCTTCAAGATTAGGTCATTAGGATGATTGATTAGAATGCATAGAATGATTAGGGTTTGATAATGAAGGAGGCATCTTCTTAAATAGAAGACACAATATAAAATGGAGGGATAAGATTGAGAGGTGTAAAAAGAGAGGTTGGCTAAGATTAGAGGGTAGGTAAAAGAAATACCAAAATAATGAAAGAGGTAGGTAGTGTATGAATTAAGAGATGAATGACATGTGTCATGGGTAGAAAAGGCTAATGAATTAATTAAATAAATAAATATTTATTTAATTAATAGAAGAAGTAGGATAATTAAATAAATAAAAATATTTATTTAATTTAGGAAAGGGATAATTTAAATAAATAAATGTATTTATTTAAATGAGAAATAAGGCTAGAGGAGGATAAATGAATTAATTAAATAAATAAAGATTTATTTAATTAATAGAAGAATTAGGCTTAGATAATTAAATAAATAAAATATTTATTTAATTAGATTGGACAATTTTGGGTGTCTACAATAAAATTTACCATATCATCATATGTATAAGTGTAGTTCACTTTGTCTTTTCGTTTGTCATCTTTTAATTGGGATGGTTCACCTTTGTCATAATTTGGAAGCAGAGTTTTGAAAGCTAGGTGTGATTCATTTGTCCTGTGGCTATCCACTGTGATAGTTCCATTATCGATTAGATCTTGGATAAGGTGTTTCAATCTTTGACAATCATTTGTTTGGTGTCCTTTATTCCGATGGTAATTACAAAAATGATTGTCATTCCACCAATTTGGCTTGACTTGTGGTTCATAGCTTCTTGCTTCTGGTAACACAATCATTTTGTTGGCAAGAAGAGTTTTTAAAGTTGATTCCAATGGTTCTCCAATGTTTGTGAATTTACTTCAAGGATTGGAGAAGGACTTGGTTTTATTATTTTCTTGATTGTTATTGCTTGGGATTTGACTTGATAGATTAAAAATTGGTTGTTTTTGTTTTGTAGCACTATTATCGTCACTTCCTCCATTGTTGACATTCCTATTCTTTGACCAGAACTTGGGTTTGTCATTATTTCCATTGTTGTTGTTGTTGTTGTAATAATTATTATAAAATTTTAGCTCTCCTTTTTTTACCATCGCATTATCTATTTTCAGACCATTCTCAATCATCTTGGCAAAAGAGGGAGGACATTGCATTCTTAATCGATAACTCATTTCACTAATAAGATTATCGATGAATATGTCCATTTTTTCTTGATCAGGCACATCCCTTGGATACCTATTAAACATGCATTTCCATTATTCTAAGAAAATCATAAAAGATTCACCATTCTTTTGTTTAACATTGCATAAATCTGGCATTGTTATCTCATTCCTTACATTGTAGGTGTATTGTGAAATAAATGTATTCACGAGTTCTTCAAAAGATTTGATTCTGGATGGTAATCTTGAAAACCACTCCATTGATTGTCCATTTAAACTCCTAGGAAAAAGACGCATCAGGTAAGTTTCATCGTGAGAAAATTCCATACTCATAGTACAAAATTCCCTAATGTGATCTTGAGGATTGGATTTTCCATTGTATTTGTCATATTTAGGGATCTCGCAATGTTGTGGAAATGGTACCATATTCAAATTTTTATCGAAAGGATATGGGAAGATATCTTCCAATGAATACTTCTTGGAGCTTGTTCCATTTTGCATATCTTGCATCTATTGCTGTAGAGTTTGCATTTGTTGAGCAAGGTTTAACAACAGATTGTCCATATAATTTCTCTTTATTTCTTTGTAAGTTCTTTTATCACTACGCTCTTTTCTTGTATTATCACATTCTTTTCTTGTCTCTTCATGACCTTCTTTGTTTAGATATATGTCATTTAAATCATATGTGTTTTGGGTGCTACTTGTCTCCACATCTTATTTTAAGCTTTCTATGTTAAAATCTTGTGGCAATTTAGCTCCAAATTTTGCCAACATCAAGAGATATTTCTCTTTTTGTTTTGTCAACAATTTTTCCATTAGTCTATCAAATTTAAAATCTTTCTCAAGGTCTCTAATGGTATTATTGACTGCTTCTTCGTCAATAGCAGTATACCCAAAAGTTTGGAATACAGGATTATCTTCTTCCTCCATTTGTTTTTGTTGTTTTCTAAGTTGTTCGTATTGAGCTCTAGTCCAAACTGGCATGTGATTATTTCAAAAAAATTGAAATTTCCAAAGGAAAAAGTCAATAGGTGATTATTGGTTTAGGAAGATATGCTTTGTTGATTTTACCGCTATTGTTTGTTCATTGTGATAAAGCGTCTCTTTGTTGAAAAGCATGTCCTTGCAAAATTTCTCTATCAAACTTTGTACCGCAGCCATGTAAGTAGTGACGAAAAATGGTGTAAGAATGTCCTATGTTTTAATAAGATCTTGCGATTGATATACAAGAATCTTTTTCTTTTCTGAGGAGCTTAATAACTGGGTTTTATTTTCTTAAGGCGATACTTAAAAGTCATAAAAGCATCTGACAATTTACAAGTTTGTTTGATTCCAATGTTGGTGCAATTTTGATTTTGATATGACCTAGGTTCAAAATAGGAAAGATATATCCAAGATAATGAACATAGGATAAATTGATCAAGCTTCCTGATAGAGGATTTGATATATCCTGATGAGAGACTTGACAATGATGTTGATCTTTTGCACTTAATTTGTTTGAATCAATAGCTTGTTGAATGTTTATGCTTATAGAAACCTTTTGGGAATAGCCTGTTGGATTAGTGACCCATTTGTTGAACTAGTTTGAAAATGTGTGATAGTTTAGAGACAAATCTACTCAAGAAGTGTTTTGATACTGATGTTTTGGACTTTAGTTTGATCTAGTGTTTAAATGTTGAAAAGACTTTGTACTACCCTTTTGATCAATTTTTCTGACAATTGGTTGGATATTTTCTCACTCTTAGATAATGATTTTCTTCAATTTTTGACCATTTGGAACATGTTATAGACATAGAAGACACAATGTTTAAGAAACAAATGCACAAGCAAGTACAAATCTTATGGCAGGTTGAGGCAGTAATTGTTGAATCTCACATGGGGTTTCCCCCGAGGCTACGCTATTCAAAGTGGATATTTAGATGCTTGACCCCATTGGCTCCACCCTTAGCACTCACTTCTCTAGGGCAGCCAAGCACCAACTTCCATGAAAAATCCCCCATGCCAAACTTTATATCTCTACTAAGAACCGTATGTGTGTGAGCCGCTTCAGAGGTCCAACCTCTTGCGCCAACAACTAGAAGGATTTTGGCAACTAGTACAAGTGGATTTTAGTAAAGGCTTCTAGTCATGTGGCACTTTCAGCTTTGTAAATACAAAAGGTTCCTAGCCTATAGAGGTTACGCTCCATAGGGTTTATGGGGAAACATAGTGTCGGTATGAACTTATCAACACATGTTGTTTGGGACTTTCATCACAAACACAATTCATTTAGAGTGGATTGGAAGGACTTGGTATTAGCCGTTTTCCACTTTAGGTCAATCCCCTCTCATTGGCCCCCTCAAGGCAGCTCAGGAAGGGAGGCCCTCTAAAGGTTATACATAAAAGAAAGTAGGTCTGGTTTTCTGATCACCGTATGATGGTGAGAGCATACTTACCTACTACTTCATCAAGCATGGCAAACACAAGTTTATTTTAACCTTTTAAAGCCTATGTGCAACTATTTTAAAGAAGTCACTCAAAATGCAAGTTGCATGCTATCAATTTATCCCCTTAGTTAAACTAAATGAGCAAGACATGATGTGTTACTTTCCAAAATAGAGCTCTTAATTAACTAAGTGAGGAAATGCATAAAAATTTCTTTAAACACAATCCTGCACATGCATGTTAGTAGTTTGAAAAAATTAAGCTCTTGGACATTCGGACTTTAAAGGAAATTCTGTCAATTGCAAATAAAAGCGTTATTGTAACAAATGCGCTATCTTTCACCTCAAAAGTGCTAATATATAGGGAAAAAGTGCTAACCTGCACTACAAAAGAATTGCTCTGTGGACTAAGAAGTGAGAATTGTCTAACAGAAGCATTAACTGAATTGACAAATGTGCTAACCTATAGGACAAAAACGCTAACCTAAAGGACAAAAGAGCTAACTTAAAGATTAAATGCGTGGATTCTTTGACAAAAATGCTAACCTAGAGGATGTATGTGCTAACCTATTAAACAAAAGCACAGTCAGAATTCATACATGCATGCATCTGCATTACAAATGCATTAAATTTGCTTTTTCAAGAATATTAAAAGTATATGTGAGGTCTTGTACCCACACGGTGGGCGCCAAAATGTGTCGACTTGAATTTCATCATCAAAATGTTACTTGCAACAAGTTAGTTTCACAAAATACAAAGGAAATTCTACCATAAATCCAAACTCAACCAATGAAACTACATGAAATACATATGAAATAAAAATACTATTATTACCTTCATGATTTATGTCTCATTGTGTCCTAACTCCACTATTTTTGGTTGCAGGTGGTGTGCTATCAGACAAGCACTGATAGCTTCCAAGATGGCATTTGAAGAATGGACTAATAATTGATAGTTCACAAATGCTATGATATGTAATGCTAAATGACTATGCTAAAATGATTATGCTTTTTGCTTTAAAATTAAAAACTCACAGATGCATAAGTTTTCACATATGATTATCTTTGAAAACTCACTTGAAGACTAACTCTCTCTCAACTAAAACTCTTTATTTTATAGACCTTGAGAGGATAAGATGGTGTGGCTTAGATCAACGGTCATGATCAGATCTGCAGATTTGGATGGTTGTGAGCAAAGGTGAAGGTTGAGAGAAAGGGGGAAGGAGAAGACAAGTGTCACTCATCTCACCTTGACTAGGTTGCTGATTGAGAGAATCTAGTATGGTTGGAAAAGATTTAGGCATGAGAGGACAAGTGGAATCAAGTCCTTCCTAAGATGTAGGGATGTTGGAGAGAATATAGAAGGAGGTTATGAAATATGTGTATGTACACAATATTTCATTAAATTTAGAAGTTGGAGATAAATGATGAATTAATATTTAAGAAATATTAACTTCCTTAGCCACATGATGGATGAGTTGGCAAAGGGGAAGATGAAGTGGAGATGGAAGGTGAGTTGGATAAGAGAGATTAAATAATTTAAGAAATCATTTAATATTTGAGACTATAGGATAGGAGAATAAACATTAAATATTAGATATCTAATTGATTGAAGGAGATAAATAAATATTAGATATTTAATTAACTTGATTAGAAGAATAATTAAATATTAGATATTTAATTAATTAGAGTAATACGATAGATTAATTAATTAATAAAATATTTTAATTAAATTAAATAATAGAAAGACACAAAAAATGAATTAAATAAATCAATCTTTTCAAATTAACTATTTAATAGAAGAATAAATATTAAATAAAAATATAATATTTATTTAATCGCTCATAGCCATTTTTATGTGTATACAATATTCTCTTGACAGTTAACCCTTTTTGTGGTTTTTCCCATTTAGGCTTTCCCTGTATAAAATCTAGTGTTCCCTGTGTGGTTGTGATTTTCATGTTTACTCTAGATTTTCATGTTTCATGTGTGTAATGCATAATTGATGAATTTGATCAGTAGAAGGTTTAAGTTTGGTTAAAAAATTAAGATATGTGGGAATATTGATTCACCCCCCATCTTAGTATTCTAGTCCTTCAACCAATCCAACAATTGGTATTAGATATTTGGTCCCTTGCTTGGAAGCTTAACTACTTGGAGGAGATCCTTGTTAGTTGAATCATGACACCCATGTGCATGACCAAAGAATTTCAGTTGGATGAACACTTGCAGGAAGAATTGGAAGATTTGGAAAGTGTTGAATCAAAGATTGAGGAATTGAAAAAGAATGTGAAGGTAGCAAATAAATGTGTACAGAAGCTGATAGATCAAATTTAGAAATTCAAATTGAGGCATAAGGAGGTTAACAATCAGTTGAAGTTGGTGAATGAGTTTATTAAAGATCTAATGTAGAATATTGAGGAGAAAGACAAGATAGAGAAATTCTTGAAAGAATCAATCAAGTTGAAATTTGAAGAATATGGAAAGCTAGAGAAATAAATGAAGAAGTTGAAGGCATAAAACAAGGTCCTTGATAGTAGCAAGTTCTTGGAATATTTGATCAACATGCAGAATGCTCATTCAGACAAGACCAAACATGGAGTTCAACCCGGTGGATGTAAGAAAGACCCAGAATCAAAATACTAATGCAAGAAGACCACCAGTTCGACAAACCAATACACAAAGGTACCCACCTTTGAATGGTTATTATTTTCAATGCAATAAATTTGGACATAAGGCTGCTCAATTAAGAAGCATTTAGTGTTATAGTTGTGAGAGGTTTGGTCATAAGAAAAATCACTGTAGAAGCAAATAAGACAAATTATAACTTTCATGCATATTGTTGTTGGCAATATTGCATTATAACAGACAATGAAAGATTGTTGGCATTTCAATAAGGATATTGAGAAGGTTGTTGATGATTATGGATATAATTGATTAAAGATGTTTACTGTCTTGATATTATTATTTTGTCATTGATTTCAAGATATTGATTTTCTAATTCAGTATGATGTTGCCATATCTTGAGAAGTATGATATGAAGATTATAAAGATGTCGGTAAAAGACACAGGAAAGAATATGATGAATAAGGGGATGAATAAGGTATTCAATGGGAAACTAGTACTGTGTCAGACAATGATGAGACCATGATGTTTTAGATTGTTTTAACACAATACATATGTTGTAAAATGTAAAGGTTAATACTATACTATGTTATCAAGCAAAGAACCTAGTCGATAAACCCTAAGGTTATCGCTATCGGTTAATGAAGGTGGAATGTCTACCAAGTGAAGTTTAGTATTTACTGAGTTGTTACCGAGTTGTAACCGAGCTATAACAGAATGCATTAAATGTTTACATGTAGTATTTAAAGAAGGAAGTTGATGAGTTGGAACTAATCAATGATTGGTGAGCCATGCATGAAGTTTGTTAATGAATCTAAGGCAATGGAAAGTTGGCATGAAGATCTACAGCTTAGATTGAACTGCAATACCTTGGCACAAGTTCCAAGGTGGGGTAAAACATTTTTAGATCAGAAGATGCATTGAACTTGTACAAGATTGAAGATCTAATGGCTATGATTGATCATGGGATATGTGATCAAGGAGATTAAGCGATTACCTAATTGTTTATAAATAGGAAATTGTTGATAAATAATGTATGCAGGCAAGTGTATGCACAGGGATGCTACATAGTGATTACCAAGCACAAAAGCTTTAAGACCTGTTAGAAAAACAGAGTATAGAAGCCCAGCAGATAGACAAGATTAGTTCTATGTCTAGATTGTATTGAACAAATATGAATCTGCTTTAGCATTTTAGATGTGAAGTTGCAGATAGATTTTATTACTGTTATTTTGTTAAAGTGACAGAAAATGTCTTAACCGAGTGGACTTAACAGTCTTATTTGTAAAACCCTCTAGCAAGGTGACATTCTGATTGAGTGTTTGAAATCCTTTAACAAGGTCACTTCTAACAAAGTGAAGATCCTAATAGGTCTGAGGGAAATCCCTTAACCGGGTCACATCTTGCAATGTGTTTGTAATCTTTAACAGGATTTGCTTTTAACCAAGCATACTCTAGAAGAGTATATTTCTTAGTGGGTCCGAAATCCCATAGTGGTTTTTCCCTATTTGGGTTTCCACGTTAAATCTGGTGTTATGAGGTTTATGATGTTTATATGCTTTTGAGTTTGCATGTTTGACAGTTTTGGTTTTAAATCTGAAATATATGTTACTGAGGTTGAATCTGATGTTTTTATGGATGATTAAGTTTGTATGATTCACCCCCCCCCCCTCTCATCTTGTTGGCTATTGGATATGTACTTATATTAAGTATCAAAACTATCAATTGGTATCAGAGCTTTGGACTCCCGAAGGAAAGTTTAAAGGAACTTGAGTTAAAGATCCAAGATGTATAAGAGGGATACACCGAAGCTGAACAAGTCAAGTTTGTCTACATGGCAAAAAAGAATGAAGTTGCATATATCAGGAGTTGGAGAATATGATGTATACTATCTGGAGAATGATTTTGTTACACCGAGCACCTATTCATTGACTATGGAAGAGATAGAGGCAAAGCAAGAACATATTCAAGCAATAATTGCAATAACATCTGCATTGACCGATTCAGAGTTTAATGATCTAGAAGGCTGCAATGATGCAAAGGCAATGTAGGATAAGCTCATATCAGTATATGGAGGAGATGAACATGTTCAAAGAGAAAAAGTAGATAGTCTAAGAGGACAAATTGAATCTATGAGGATGAATGAAGGTGAGAACATAACTCAGTACAGTACAAGACTAAAGGAGATTGTCAATCAAATCAAAGGAGCAGGTAGAACTATTGAAGAAAAGGATATAACAAGTAAGTTGTTAAGAACCCTTCTACTAGCCTATGCAATCCGAGTCTCTGAAAACAATGAATTAAGGTCTGTACCTAATATGCTAGTTTCTTTAGATGCTACTATTGGTAAGCTACATACATTTGAGTTAAGTAACTTTGATAACAGTGGATCTTCGATAAATAAAGTTGAATCTACATTTAGTTCTTTTTATCTTCATGAATCTAACAATTACAATGAAAGAAAGTATAAGTACTCTGAAGGAGATCATAGTGGAGCAAGTGAAAGATTTCATAAGAACATGGAGGCAGTACACAAACTGTATGAGGAAATCAGAAAGCAAGAAGAGTTTGAAGCACTATTAGCCTAAAGGTTATTGAGAGGCAAAGGTAAGTATAAAGGAAAACTACCTTTGAAATGTTTCAATTGTCATAAGATAGGACATATGGCTTCTAACTGTCCTAACAAAGATTCTACTGAAAAGAGAGATTATCAAGATGACAAACAGAAAGATAACTATCACAGAGGACATCGAGACTTCAGAAGAAGAGATAAATAGACATGCTTAATAGCTGATGAGGAATCCAATGATGATAAATCAGATGATATAGATACAAAGGAAGTAGTTTATGTGGCTATCAAAGATGGATCAGATGAAGAAAGGTATGAAGAAAAAGACCTAATATCTCATATAAACACTAATGATTCTTGGATTATAGATAGTGGATGCTCACATCTTATGACAAGAGATAAACAAAAGTTTGTTATGTTAGAAGATTATGATGGAGGCTATGTTAGATTTGGTAATGATGCACCATGTCCAGTGAGAGCTAAAGGATCTATAACACTTCTTGATAATGCAAGATGCAATGATGTTTATTGGGTTGAAGGTTTGAAATACAATTTGATGAGTGTAGCACAACTAAACAACACAGGTTACCGAATAGAATTTCAGAAGGGAATTGTCAAAGTTCATGACAAGAATGGAAAGTTAGCTGCTACCGGGACACAAACAAAAGGTAACACATTTCACCTTGACTCAACTCAAAATAAGTGTTTGCATGCAAAGTTAGATGATACCTGGTTATGGCATAAAAGGTTTTGTCATGTAAATTTTGATAATCTGATCAAAATAAGTAAGAAGCACCGAGTAAGAGGTCTACTGAGTCTTGAAAAACCTGAGAATGCTATGTGTCAAGGATGCGAGATGGGTAAGATGACGAGATCAAGCTTTACAAGTAATTCTTACACTTCTAAGGGAATTTTAGATCTAGTGCACACTGATCTTTGTGGTCCTATGAAAGTTCAAAGTTATTATGGTGATAAATATTTCATATTATTTGTGGATGACTATTCAGGGATGATGTCAGTAATGTTTTTAAAAGAAAAATCATAAGCTTTTCAAATGTTTAAATGGTACAAGGCAAGAGTTGAAAATGAAACAGGAAGATAACAGAAATGTCTTAGATTAGATAGAGGAGGAGAGTTCAGATCTGATGAATTCAACTTATTTTGAAATGATCATGGTATTAAAAGACAAGTCTCTGCACCAAGAACTCCAGTATAGAATGGAATAGCTAAGAGAAGAAACAGATCTATTGTGGATTGTGCTAGAACACTGATGATTGAAAAGAAGGTGCCACAAACATTTTGGAGAGAAGCAATAAGCACAGCAGTTTACACCTTGAACCGAGTTCAATTGAAGAAAGGTACTTTGAAGACACCATATAAAATCTAGTATGATAAGAAACCTAATGTTAGTTATTTTAAAATCTTTGGAAGTAGATGCTATGTTCATAAAGATGATAGAAATGGCAAATTTGATTAGAAAAGTGAAGAAGGAACGTTTCTAGGTTATTCTTCTAGAAGTAAAGCATTTAAATGTCTGATCAAATCATCTAACAAAATAGTAGAAAGTGCAAATGTGAAAATTGATGAATTTGCAGAAAGAAATGATGAAGGAAATTCCAAGGAACCAAAAGACTATGAGGAATTTGTCTATGTTCAACCGAGAAGTCCTACTAAGAAGACTGCTGAAGAAAATGAAGAGAATATCCAGTTACTGAGTGATGAAGAAGATCATACAGAGCCTACCGAGCCTGTATTAACCAAGTATGTCAGAAGACATCATGCACCAAGTCAGATTATAGGAGATAAGGATGATCCAGTGATGACAAGGAACAAACTGAGATAGAACACATGTTTGATATCTGAATTTGAACCGAGAATAGTGAAAGAGGCATTTAACAGTGAAGATTGGATAAATGCTATGACAGAAGAGATTGATCAAATCAAGAAGAATGACACATGGACACTAATCACAAGATTGAAGGACAAAAATGTAATCGGTACAAAGTGGATTTTCAGAAACAAGCTAAATGAAAAAGGAGAGGTCATTCGAAACAAAGCAAGACTAGTTTGCAAAGGTTATGCTCAAGAAGAAGGAATTGATTATGGTGAAACTTTTGCACCTATTGCTAGACTTGAAGGAGTAAGGACATTCTTGGCCTATGATGCTTTCAAAAATTTCAAGATATATCAAATGGATGTCAAATCTGCATTTCTAAATGGAATATTAGAAGAAGAAGTTTTTATTGAACACCCTAAAGGATTTGTTGAAGATGATAATAAAGATCAGGTATGTAAATTGAACAAAGCTTTATATGGTTTGAAACAAGCACCTAGAGCATGTTATGAAAGATTGCACTCTTATTTGATTAAGATTGGTTTTATAAGGACAAGTGAGAATAGCAATATTTACATGAAGAATGATGAAAATGGAATATTGATCTCAGCCATATTTGTTAATGATATTATATTTTGTGGAAATGACTCTTTATGCAAAAACTTTGGAAATGAAATGAGCAAAGAATTTGAGATGTCATTAATCGGTGAGATAAAGTATTTTATAGGTTTATAGATACTGTAAATGAAAAATGAGATTTTCATTACAAAATCCAAGTACATAAAGGAAATCTTGAAGAAATTTGGAATGGAGGATTCAAAACCAGTAAGTACTCCTATGATGACCAACTGTAAATTATCAAAGAATGACGAATCTGCATCTATTGATGAGACACTTTACCGATCCATGATTGGAAAGCTACAATATGTTGTTCACAACAGACCAGATATAGCACATGCAGTAGGTATAGTTGCAAGATTCTCTGCAGATCCTAAGGAAACACACATGACAACAATCAAAATAATTTTTAGATACTTGAAAGGCACAAAGGATTATGGCTTAGTATATCAGAAAGGAAAAGATTTTGATTTAAAAGTTTATACTGATGCTGATTGGGCAGGCAACATTGATGACAGAAAAAGCACAAGTGGAGGAGCTTTCTTTTCAGGAGAAAGACTAGTGAGTTGGCTTAGCAAGAAACAAGGATGTGTTTCACAGTCAATAGTAGAAGTTGAATACGTTGCTAGAGCATTGAATTGTACCAACATTGCATGGATCAAACAACTGTTGGAAGGTATAAATAAGAAAGTTACCGAGCTAGTAACTATATTCTGTGACAATTGTGTAGGGGAAAAAGCGAGACTAGGACAATGTACCCTAATCCTAACTTTTGACACACATTGCGGAATACGAAAGAGCCTAGAGATATCGCACGGTTGGCTACTTCTTTTGGTGAAAGAGAGAGCCACGGGATATCTATTAGGATTTCTATTCCCTTGTTGAAATTGAAAGCTAAAATGATACAAGTTCAAACCCTAACCTCGAAATGTAAGTATGAACTAGTAACAAGTTTGCAGAATTGAGATTAAACAATAGACAGCTGTAAATGTAAGGATAAAATAAGAATGCAGATATGTACCCAGAGTCGAAATTGGACTGAAAATGTTCGGGACGGGGGCACGGGTGCCACTGTCCTGAAAACTGCACCGGAAACCACTGTTTTGCACCCTGAAACACTGTTTGGAAACTGTCGGAGAGCTGTCTGTCCGGAGGACCAGGGCGCCCAGTGCCTCTATCCCAGGGACCAGGGCGCCCAGCGTCCCTGTCCTGGCAGGACCAGGGCACCCAGTGCCCCTGTCCTGGTCTTCTGAGCTACAATTTTACACAGGGTTCTGTCTCAGTCTCCTCTTTCCGGATCTGTGTCCTACGGTGTCGTCCGAATCCCGAAACCTGCAATAATATCTGAAAAGGGGGAAGGGCGGCTATATAGGGTTTTGCCTTAGTCAAACCCCCGCTTCAGTGATTTCCACCTCCACGAATAGCCAAGTTGTTTTGTAAAATGTATTGTATGTGCAGACCTAGTGTGTGTGCAAGGTCCAAAATGCAAGAAAGCAAACTAGAGCAACCTAGAAAGTAAACCCTAATTGCTTGTAAATGATAATGCAAATGCTATAAATCAAGATGCAATGTGATCTAAAGCATGAATAAATGATATATCAAAGCTTATGTAAGGACATGAAAATAATATGAAATCATACCCAACCCTCAAGGGAGGAGTACAAGCCAATCTTCAGTCGGTAATCTCCTATTGTACTTCAATGTCTTCCAAGCCCTAATTGGATGAAATGAATGAATTTGATAGATGCTTGATAGAATGATGTTGAGTATTGTTGAAGTCTTCAAAGATCTTCTCTTTCGCTGCATATGAAGTTCCTGGAAACAAAAATCCGATCCCTTCCAATGAGGAAAGAGAGCTTTTATGTATGAAACCCTAGGTCATAAATTCGTATTTTGGCCGACCAAGAGATTGAATATCCTGCCAATTTCTTGGGGTTAAGCTTTATTTTATGATTGGATCGTGCTCCCAAAATTTCGGGAAAAATGTCCGGGACCATGTTGCACGGGCGCCATGATCCTGACAACTTTTCACCAAATTTTTAGGGTCGTTGGATATGATGATTTTAGAGAGAATCCCGAAGTTACAGGTGATTTCGAGATGTTTAGACCCCAAAACCAAGCCCCCAAGTTTGAAATAGGACTTAATTAGGGTTTTTGATTAAGTGGTGTATTGGAAGAATAAAATGCGAAGGGCACGCTTTAGCGAAAGAGCCCAACTTTATGATGTAGAGAATGATGAAATAGGGCCTTAGACCTAATTAATTTGATTAATTAAGTGCTTAAGGAGAAATATAATGCAGAATGCAAAATGCGCTAAGGTGGGTGCTAAACTAGGTGTGAAATTGTACCACCCTAGCGAGTGCGTACAATTTACGACGCTACATTTAGCCCCCACTTTAGCAGTCATATGAGTACTACGTGCATATGCAAGCTAAAGTACATAAAAGTAAACATTATTTGAAAAAGGATATATCCATAAGTCGTCGGACGAAGCCCCCAGCGGTATCTGCAGTACACAGTTAGGAACTGCACCCTACAAAACACACGTTAGATCACAAAATCACCTAATGCTTACTAAGGAAAGTGATGAAATCTGTGAGTAGCTATATGCCCCCCCCTGTTTCGACTTGCTTATTTAGGGAGGTGAAATAGGGTAGCATGTTTACTTGCGACAAATTGTGTAATAGAGTGTTGATGAGGGGTGTTCACTAAATAGGCTTCATCAGAGCACTTTTTGGAACATCTCGAGAGTAGGAGAAGGAAAATATGATTCCAATGCAACAAACGGCTCGAAAATCGCATCTCCCAAACCCAAGTTATGATAAAATGAATGATAGGGAAAAATTAGGGTTTCGAGAAGTAAGAATAAGGAAACGAGAGTATATACTTCGAAAGTGACACTTGTATTCGTCACTTTGTCCATTTTAGGATACTATTCAGCGGAGCCCACCTAGCCACCACCATGCCTTCATGACGACCGGAGCGTCCCATGAGGATCGAGATCCTGCGCTAGGCCGTGATCGACGACGAGCCACTGGACGAGGTGAGTTGACTGAATGTTTGACTTTTGATTTCTCGCATGTTTGACTTTTCCGTGATCGAATGCAGACCTTGAATGCCAACTGGGGCCCACCTAGGGTGCCATGGTCCCTGAGGGGCGCCCTGGTCCCCCCAGGGTGCCATGGTCCCTGACAGGGGTGCCATGGTCCCCCCAGGGCGCCATGGTCCCTGACAGGGGCGCCATGGTCCCTGTAGGGTGCCATGGTCCCTGCAGGGCGCCATGGTCCCTGACAAGGCACCATGGTCCCTGATAGGGCACCATGGTCCCCAATCAGGGCCTGGCGAGGGGTTACAAGGAAAGCATTCAATGTTCAACAGTTTGCATTTGCGATTTCGATGATTGAGTACTGATTTTGGTCATGTTTTCGTTTTGCAGGGTCTCCCGTACATGAGAGAGCATACAGCGGGACACATCCTTCGCACTTTGCGAGACCAGATTCCACGGCTGACTCAGTCAGAGAGAGACACCCTATTGATAGTAAGATTGTGGTACATGATTCTTATGCCGGCCATTCGATTTCATCCTGCGATGCTGATGGCACTGATGGAAAGATGGGATCCTGACACCTGTACCTTTCACCTTCCAGTACGAGAGCTGACAGTCACACTCGAGGATGTGTACCGTATACTGCATCTTCCTATTAGAGGAGCGACAGTCACATATGTGACTGATCGGGTAGCAGAGGATCATCAGAGGGAGCAGATGTACTGCATAGGGAGAGTCATGCCGAGCGAGACGAGAGGTCGTATCATGGTCAGCTGGCTCTTACATCCTACAGGAGAGATACCACTTCTGAGACACCTCATGATAGCCATCATAGCACTAGCTGTCTGCCCTAATGGGCGAGGGACACACATGCATGGGGGCCTCACATGGTGTATCAGAGGGATGGAGAGACATAGGAGAGTTTATGCATGGGGTTGGAGTATGCTTGCACATCTCTATCACGACCTTGAGGAGTATGTATTCGGACAAGGTTGTAGTTTGATGACATGCACACTTCTGCAGGTGTGGATCTTAGAGCACTTCACATGCACCAGACCCGTCGGCTATCCACTGAGTATAGCGAGCGAGCGACCTAGGGTGTTCGCTTATCCACTGACCAGCGAGTGGAGATTTGGGGATTTGCTGTATTGGCGATTGACTATTGACAGACTGACATCTGAGGTGGTAGTGTGGAGACCTTACCTACTGATGCACAGATGGGATGGTATGGAGAGACAGTTAGCATGTTTACAGAGGAACCGCCTACTGCGAGGACGATATGCACACATCATAGTCCCCTTCTACTTCGACCGAGTACGGAGGCAGTACGGACTAGAGCAGTGTGTTCCAGCCGATGTACCCATCTATACTCGACACTCACGGGTCCTTCCCAGACCTAGAGCAGTAGTGAGACCGACGGTGGATGATATCGAGATGACAGACTTGGAGGGATCAGATTAGGATGTAGTCACTGACTATTCTGCAGAGACTGGAGCACAGCGTAGATATGTTTCATGGTTCATGAGATCATATCCAGGTCCTATCTTTTCACCAGATCATCCGACAGGCTATCTAGGCCCATGGAGACATGGAGACCGAGACGAGGACAAGGGATCCAGGTCAGAGGAGTCAGATGAGGGAGAGGGTCATGAGGAGACGGGAGATCCTGATCCACCTACAGGCGATCAGCCCAGTGACGAGGAGGAGGAGGATGCAGATAGAGAGGAGGACGAGGAGGATGCAGGTGATGATGCGGATGAGGATGAGGATGATGAGGAGGACGAGGAGGAGGATGATAGAGATGATGAGGAGGAGTCGGATGCAGCTCCCCACCATTCAGGAGACGATACCATAGCTCTGGATCCACCTTTTATTCCCCAACAGGAGGAACAGGAGGCAATACGGAGACCTGTCACCAGTACCGTTCAGCCTACACCCATCGTGGATAGAGTATTCGAGCGAGGGGAACCTAGCGGTTCCCAGTCATGGATGCTACCATATCATGATCCCTACTGGCGCGAGGGAGATCCAGGTATAGTAGGTTTATATTGATTTGATTAATGCTTCGATGATATAGAATGGTACTAACAAAGATCTATTCTACTGCCACAGCTAATGTGCAGGACTGGCGTTCCTTGATTCAGCAGGCAATGACAGACATCTCCATGATAGCACAGATTCCTAGTTCCTCACAGATTACCTACAGGCCTCAGGGGAACGCGGGTCGGCATGAGGATTTGTTTTTCCCATTTTGATTACAGGTAGATATATGGAGGGAGAGAGAGAGAGTCCTATCAGAGGATCTCCGTCAGGCACGGCAGAGAGAGGGAATCCTATCGGAGGATGTCCATCAGGCGCGGCAGAGAGAGAGAGTCCTATCAGAAGATCTCCATCAGGCAGGGCAGAGAGAGAGAGTCCTATCAGAGGACCTCCAGCAGGTGCGGCGAGATCTAGTAGCGGCCCAGACCGAGGCTACCACCTATCGTGCGATCCTCATGGATAGGGATCGTAGGAGTTCCTCTCGGAGTCACTCACGATCTGTATCGCACTACACACCCATGGGTCCACCTCCACGGCCAGATCAGGAGGGAGCATCCAGTCGACACTCTCCAGCCACTAGCCCTAGGGATAGGAGATGATTGTATGATGTAAGAGAGAGGTCACATTTTGGATATACAGTGACCTATGTTTGTACACGATCCGTACATATATATGTATATATACATGCTTCTCATTTTTGTCTCAAATGTGTTATCTTTAATGCCTAAAACAATGTATATTTTGTTTTGATTATATCTAATACATTTGGTAAATGTACATGTATGTTCAGAATTTAATTTCTATGTGATTGATTTCTCAATGCTCCATGATTAAATTGATACATGTGTGACTTAATTAAAATATTCAATCAAGTACGACATTGATGATAAGGAAGAAATATGCATTAAGTCTAAGAATCATATAACTAATGTGATTTAATTGTGAACTTAAACACAACATGATACAATTCTACTTAACACATAAAAACACTGTATAATATGCTAGCATTATAAAAATGTAAACCTTTTACAATTTAATGAATTCAAGACAAACTATAAAGTAAGAAGAAATGCTTGTCAGGAACGAAGCAATATAGATCAAACATCATAACATTTAATTCTATTTTTCTTTTAATTAAGAAACACTAACATATTATCCAATGTTGAAGAAGATAGATAAGAAGTGAAGAATTTAAGCATAATATCTACGCAAGTGCATAGCATTGATAGGTTCTTTAAGAGGCGTACCGTCTACATCCGCTATTTTGTAAGCACCTGATCCATAATCCTCAATAATGATATATGGTCCAAGCCAATTAGGACTAAATTTTCCCTTTTCGGCCGGCAAGGCATTCACATTGCGCTGATTCTCATAAAGGACTAAATCACCTACTGAGAAGGAACGTTGAATGACCTTATCACTATAGCTTCGCTGTAGAGTTTTGTGATACGCTTGAATATGCTCAAGAGCGTTTATACGCTGTTCATCAAGCATCTCAAGCTGTTGAAGTCGTTGTTCTCTATAGGAGTCATCATCTATTATACCTTTAAGAGAAACCCTAAGTGATGGAATTTCTAACTCTAAGGGCATAATAGCGTCAGCACCATAAACAAGATTATAAGGAGTAGTTCCCATAGCAATTCGTACACTCGTTCAGTAGGCCCAAAGAGCGTAGATTAGCTGGTTACTCCAATCCTTACCATGCTTATTTACGGTTTTACGAAGAATTTGCTCAATTATCTTATTGGATGATTCGGCTTGACCATTTGACTGAGGGTAATACGGTGTAGAAAATCGATGTTTGATATGATACTTCTCAAGGAATTTCTTCACGTCCTTGTTCTTAAACGATGTTCCATTATCTGAGATAATAGTGGAAGGTATACCAAATCGAGAAATAATGTTTTCTAGAAGAAATTGACAAATCACTTCAGCAGTAGTAGAGCGAAGGGGAATAGCCTCTACCCACTTCGTAAAGTAATCTGTTGTAGTTATAATGAAGGTGTGTCCTTGAGATGAAGGAGGAGAGATTTTTCCAATAAGATCCAAACCCCATGCGGAGAAAGGCCAAGAAGCTACTTGAGAACGAAGTTCTTGGGCAGGAGCATGAATCAGATTATTGTGTTGTTGACATTGGTGACATTTCTTAACAAATGAGAAGGAATCCTTCTGCATAGTTTGCCAATAGTATCCCATACGAAGCAACCTATGAACCAGGGATTTGCCCCCAAAATGCCCCCCACAGGCACCCGAATGTGCCTCTTCAAGAGCAACAGGGATTTCCGACTTGTTAAGACAACGAAGAAGGAGACCATCATAACCCCTTCGATAAAGGATGTTAGAAAGGATGATATACCTAGCAGAGAGCTTGCGGATTCTAGCCCTAGTGTTCCTATTAGCAGAATCAGGGAAGGTACCATCGGTCAAATATCTTACAATATGCGAGAACCATTCATCTGAGTCTACAAAGTCACAACATGTTACCAAGCTAGAATCATCTTCAATAGCTAGAGAAGTAAGATTGTGAATAACGAAGTTAAGATCGACCATAGGGTCCTCTAAAGATACTAACGAAGCCACACATGCCATCGCATCCGCATGTCGGTTATCTTTTCGAGGGACCGGTTCCATGGTATAAGAATCAAAATTTTGTAATAAAGATATAGCAAGGTCTTTATATTGTGATAATTTGTCTTGTTTTGCTTGATATATTCCTGTTACTTGTCTTATAATTAATTGCGAATCTCCATAGATATGTATGTGTTTTATATTAAGAGCTAGGGCTGCTTTTATTCCTGCTATAAGAGCCTCATACTCAGCAATGTTATTGGTACACAGGAAATTTAGATGATATGATAAGGGAATAGGTTTCTTTGTAGGAGAAACCAAAACAACCCCTGCCCCCGATCCCGTACGACACTTAGAGCCATCAAAATATAACTCCCAAGTTTCATCTTTCTCTATAGAAAGAATGAAATCATCAGAAAAGGACTCAGGGTTAGGGAATGAAAAAGGTGAAGGAGCCTCAACTAAGTGATAAGTCAACGCTTGTCCTTTAATTGCTCTTTGTGAAACAAATTTAAGGTCAAATTCAGTTAACATCATAACCCACTTAGCGAGACGTCCTGATAAATCAGTTTTAGAGAAAAGATGCTTCAACGGATCAAACTTAACCATGACATGGACTTCTGAATTTAAAAGATAATGTCTCAATTTCTGAGTCGCAAACACCACGGCCAAGCATTGTCTTTCTATCACAGAATATCGGGTCTCATAATCGAGTAAGATACGACTTATGTAATAAACCGGGCACTCCTTACCATCTTTATCATGTTGTGCTAACAATGCTGCGAGAGCATGAGAAGAAGCAGCTGTATACAGGATAAAGGGTTTAGAAGGTTCAGCAGGTTGAAGAATAGGAGGACTAGCCAAATACACTTTTAAATCCTCAAATGCTTGCTGACAATCCTCATTCCACTGAAAAGTGATATCCTTTTTAACGAGTTGAGTAAAAGGAAAGGTACGATCCGCAAGCTGAGACACAAACCTACGAATAGCCTGAATCTTTCCTTGTAAGCTTTTAAGTTGAGATACATTTCAAGGAGGTGGCATGTTAACAATAGCATCTATTTTCTTAGTGTCCACCTCAATCCCACGATGCGAAACTATGAACCCTAATAGTTTTCCACTATCCACACCAAAAACACATTTTCGGGGATTCAAGCGCATGTGATATTTACGAATTCTCTCGAAGATTTGACGAAGGACTTTAACATGATCCATGCGAAGAAAGGATTTAGCCAAAATATCATCAACGTAATCCTCTAAAATCTTATGCATATAATCATGAAAGATAAGGGTCATCGCTCATTGATAAGTTGCACCGGCGTTTTTAAGTCCAAAAGGCATCATTATCCAACAAAATGTACCCCAAGGAGTGGTAAAAGCGGTTTTGTATTGATCTTGAGGGTTAATGAAAATTTGATTGTAGCCTGAAAAACCATCCATGAAGGATAAGAGGGCATGTCCTGTCGTAGAATCAACTATCATATCAATGTTTGGAAGAGGGAAATCATCTTTTAAAGAAGCCTTATTTAGATCCCGAAAGTCGGTACACATTCTTATTTTGTTATCTGGTTTAGCCACAGGAACAATGTTTGAAATCCATGGGGAATAGTCAATAGGGCGGATAAATCCAACCTCCAATAATTTTTCAATCTCAGCTTTAACAAGCAGAGCTATCTTAGGATTCATTTTTTGAATCTTTTGTTTCACGGACTTAGCATCAGGTACTAAGACAATATTATGAGTAACAATCTTAGGATCTATACCAGGCATGTCAGAATATGCCCAAGCAAAAATCTCAGGGAATTCATGCAATAGTTCTTCATATTGTTTCTGTTCCTCTTTATCCAAACATTTTCCAATTTTAATGATTTTTTCTTTGTTGCAAGGATCCATCTTAACATCAGTGGTATCACTTATGAGAAGATTACTTTGTTGAGGAGTATCCTTTAACTGAGGGAATTCTTTCACAGTCTTATCATTATCAATCTCTTTTCCAAAATAAGCTTCAGTATTCAAACAATAAGGGAGTCCCCTATTGTGATGATAACGAGGAAGAGTGTCATAGGCTCCCAAGAACTCAGCTAAAGCGTCGTCGGTAGGGAAGATATCTAGAGCACAATCACCCGAAGAATCCTCATCAATATACTCAGGGTGTTGTATTGATAAAGATGTAGAGATGGCATTAACACTAATGCATGGTCTTTTAGAGGCTTTAGTACGTCTGCAGGGATTATAGCCAAGTCCAAAGGCGTAATGTTGAAAATTAGTCTCTAGAGGAACTCTAATCCCTTGTTCATTAGCACCACAACCTTTTCCATGATACCCATGCTTAGCAAAAATGCGAAAACCACGACCATAGCGATCAGCCATTTTAGGAAAAGAAGGTGGTTTTTCATAAGATAAAGAATCAAACTCTTCATAGTTATAGATGTGAGAAGAGGAAGTTTGAGAAGCGGCCACAAAATTATTACTCATAACTTCAGGCAGGGTTGATTGACTTTTAGCTTCTTCTTTCTTTTCAACTTTGTGATTTCCAGCTTCTTCCTTCTTTTCAACTTTAAGTTCTCTAGAAGGAATCTTATATTCACCCACAAAGGTAGGGTTAAAGTCAAGAGATCCCCAATCATCTTCTACAAGAACCTTCTCAGGATCAAAATCCTTTTTATGTGTAGTTTCAAGCCAAGAAGGATCTTCCTTAGGAATTCCAGATTCATCCCAAGGATTTTGATCATCGGAAAGCGAAGACTCATCGATTGGTTTCTTGTTTAAAGAGTCATCACTAGACGAGGATGGCATAGAAGAATCTCCTTTGGAATTAGATGTTTGTAGACAAGCTTGAAAATTAGTATCTCCCATCAAAGTATATGTCTTATTGTTATAGATGAATTTAACTTGTCTATGCAATGTAGAGGGGACAGCTTGCATGCTGTGGATCCAAGGCCTCCCTAATAACAAGTTGTATGTTAAATTTCCCGACATAACATGGATAGGAGTAGGCAAAGTAACAGGTCCCACTGTGAGAGGTAAGGTGATGATACCCAATGAAGTCTTAGCCACATTGTCAAAACCACGAATGGAACGAGAGTCAGGCTCCATAAGAGAAGTATCCACATTCATCTTATGTAATAGATTGATGCTACACACATTAAGGCCAAAGCCATTATCTACTAATGTTCGTCTTATAGCAGTGTCTTTCATGACAACCACAATCATCAAGGGATCATATTGTTGTTGAACTTCACTAGTAGGCAACTCATCTTGCGTAAACACAATTTGAGGCTTAGGATTCATCACAGAGTTAACAAAAGATGCTATATTACTAGATGTATTCGGTGGAGGAACATTCAAATCTTTCAAGGCATCTTGTAACATTCCATGATGAGCAGAAGAAGTTTGAATCAAATTCCAAAGGGATATCTTAGCAGGGGTAGTTTTAAGTTGTTCTATGAGATCATATTCCTTACCCATAACTTGCGAAATACGAGGAGCTTGAGGCAGGATTGGTTGAGGATTAGGAAGCGAAACTGGAATAACAGGAGGAGGATTGGGTTGCTTATTATTTCTGGTATGATAAGTATGGGCAACTGCATGATAACTCTCTCTAGTTATTTGCTTAGCATAATTGTAAGGACTTGTAGGTTGTCTTCCTTGTACGGTAATGATTGGTTTATTTGGAGTACCAAAGGAATCATGATCATACCTCCCTTGGACAGTAAGGAGAGGAGTCTTAGGAATTTGAAAGGTGGGAGAAGTACAAGCACCTTGGAATTCAAAGAGGGGTTTGTTATATTCATTCAAATTTATCATGTTAACCAACTTAGAGATCTTGTTTTTGTTTATAGGTTTCGACAAAGCCACAAAGTCATCAAAGGCATCATCCAACAAAGCATAATCATATCGGTTAAAAGGTTTATCTTTTGATTCAAAAGGAGACATCTCCTCATAGAGGGGATTATTGAAAACAACCATGTTACTAGATTCAGGGGAAGAGTGGATAGGAATGTATCCTTGAGAGGAATCATTCGACTTATCTTTCTCATCACACCTAAATGGCATAGTAACAAGGTTTATGAGTTTTTGGTAAAATGAAGGTTTAGCATCCTTAGGGTTTAAAAACTCATCTAAAGCTTCATCTAATTCATCTTGGCTATACTCATAATAATTATCAAATGCATGAACCTTTTGCAAATAGAAATCTGACATTTTGAAAAGATTGCATAAAATTTAAACACACAATGCAAAGAAACACAAGTTCTCTCTTTTTTTCTTTTTTTTTTTTTTTCTCTTTTTCTCTTTTAATGAAATGAAATGAAAACACACTAAATCTAGATCTAGATCTAACAAATGCAATGCAAGAGGAAGCAATGATAGATTCACGTCGGGTTCACCAAAATGTGTAGGGGAAAAAGCGAGACTAGGACAATGTACCCTAATCCTAACTTTTGACACACATTGCGGAATACGAAAGAGCCTAGAGATATCGCACGGTTGGCTACTTCTTTTGGTGAAAGAGAGAGCCACGGGATATCTATTAGGATTTCTATTCCCTTGTTGAAATTGAAAGCTAAAATGATACAAGTTCAAACCCTAACCTCGAAATGTAAGTATGAACTAGTAACAAGTTTGCAGAATTGAGATTAAACAATAGACAACTGTAAATGTAAGGATAAAATAAGAATGCAGATATGTACCCAGAGTCGAAATTGGACTGAAAATGTTCGGGACGGGAGCGCGGGCACCACTATCCTGAAAACTGCACCGGAAACCACTGTTTTGCACCCTGAAACACTGTCTGGAAACTGTCGGAGAGCTGTCTGTCCGGAGGACCAGGGCGCCCAGCGCCTCTGTCCCAGGGACCAGGGTGCCCAGCGCCCCTGTCCTGGCAGGACCAGGGCACCCAGTGCCCCTGTCCTGGTCTTCTGAGCTACAATTTTACACAGGGTTCTGTCTCAGTCTCCTCTTTCCGGATCTGTGTCCTACGGCGTCGTCCGAATCCCGAAACCTGCAATAATATCTGAAAAGGGGGAAGGGCGGCTATATAGGGTTTTGCCTTAGTCAAACCCCCGCTTCGGTGATTTCCACCTCCACGAATAGCCAAGTTGTTTTGTAAAATGTATTGTGTGTGCAGACCTAGTGTGTGTGCAAGGTCCAAAATGCAAGAAAGCAAACTAGAGCAACCTAGAAAGTAAACCCTAATTGCTTGTAAATGATAATGCAAATGCTATAAATCAAGATGCAATGTGATCTAAAGCATGAATAAATGATATATCAAAGCTTATGTAAGGACATGAAAACAATATGAAATCATACCCAACCCTCAAGGGAGGAGTACAAGCCAATCTTCAGTCGGTAATCTCCTATTGTTCTTCAATGTCTTCCAAGCCCTAATTGGATGAAATGAATGAATTTGATAGATGCTTGATAGAATGATGTTGAGTATTGTTGAAGTCTTCAAAGATCTGCTCTTTCGCTGCATATGAAGTTCCTGGAAACAAAAATCCGATCCCTTCCAATGAGGAAAGAGAGCTTTTATGTATGAAACCCTAGGTCGTAAATTCGTATTTTGGCCGACCTAGAGATTGAATATCCCGCCAATTTCTTGGGGTTAAGCTTTATTTTATGATTGGATCGTGCTCCCAAAATTTTGGGAAAAATGTCCAGGACCATGTTGCACGGGCACCATGGTCCCGACAACTTTTCACCAAATTTTCAGGGCCATCGGATATGATGATTTTAGAGAGAATCCCGAAGTTACAGGTGATTTCGAGATGTTTAGACCCCGAAACCAAGCCCCCAAGTTTGAAATAGGACTTAATTAGGGTTTTTGATTAAGTGGTGTATTGGAAGAATAAAATGCGAAGGGCACGCTTTAGCGAAAGGGCCCAACTTTATGATGTAGAGAATGATGAAATAGGGCCTTAGACCTAATTAATTTGATTAATTAAGTGCTTAAGGAGAAATACAATGCATAATGCAAAATGCGCTAAGGCGGGTGCTAAACTAGGTGTGAAATTGTACCACCCTAGCGAGTGCGTACAATTTACGACGCTACAACAATACTAGTGCCATTAACATTTCAAAAAATCCTGTTATGCACTCTAAGATAAAGCACATCTCTATCAAATATCATTATCTTAGAGAAGAAGCTCAAGAGAAGAAAGTGGTGTTGGAGTATGTTAGCACAAAAGAACAAATAGTAGATATCTGCACCAAGCCACTACGAAGGGACACTTTTGAATATCTTAGAAGTAAGTTAGGGGTCTTACCCCTATCTTCTACTCACTGACCGTTTGGTGAAAGCATCAATCCGATGACTCTAATGAATATATTTTGGGATTTGATGCTGATTTACACCCTTTAAGATGTTTTCTAAAGGTGTACATGAATTAAATAGGAAATATTACAGGGAACAGGAATTGAAGACAAATGCTTTGAAGACAAATGCTTTGACCAAGACTCAGTTGATACACAACAGTAGGAAATAATTTCTTACAGAAAGAAATTATGTTTTAGTTCTTTACTTTTTGGCATTATTGTCAAAGGGGGAGAAGACCTACAAAGGGGGAGAAGACCTATCAGAGGAGAAGACTAAAAGAAAACTAAGCAGTCTACAGATTGGAGAAAAGAGGAGAAGTCTAATGTATGGGGGAGAGCATTTCAGCATTTCAAAATCACAACAATCCAAATCTTTTAAGGTCAAATCAATTGGTTTTGCCATCAATTCCAAAGGGGGAGATTGTTGGCAATATTGCATTTTAACAGACAATGAAAGATTGTTGGCATTTCAATAAGGATATTGAGAAGGTTCTTGATGATTATGGATATAACTGATTACAGATGTTTACTGTCTTGATATTATTATTTTGTCATTGATGTCAAGAAATTGATTTTCTAATTCAGTATGATCTTGCCATATCTTGAGAAGTATGATATGAAGATTATAAAGATGTCGGTAAAAGACATAGGAAAGAATATGATGAATAAGGGGATGAATAAGGTATTCAATGGGCAACTAGTACCGAGTCAGACAATGATGAGATCATGATGTTTTAGATTGTTTTAACATCATACATATGTTGTAAAATGTAAAGGTTAATACTATACTATGTTATCAAGCAAAGAACCTAGTTGGTAAACCCTAAGGTTATCGCTATCGGTTAATGAAGGTGGAATGTCTACCGAGTGAAGTTTAGTATTTACCGAGTTGTTACTGAGTTGTAACCAAGATATAACAGAATGCATTAAATGTTTACATGCGGTATTTAATGAAGGAAGCTAATGAGCTGGAACTGATCAATGATTGGTGAGCTGTGCATGAAGTTTGTTAATGAATCTAAGGCAATGGAAATTCGACATGAAGATCTACAACTCAGATTGAACCACAATACCTGGCACAAGTTCCAAGACTAATATGCAAGTTCCAAGGTGGGGTAAAACATTTTCAAATCAGAAGATACATTGAACTTGGACAAGATTAAAGATTTGATGGCTATGATTGATCATGGGATATGTGATCAAGGAGATTAAGCAGTTACCTAATTGTTTATAAATAGGAAATTGTTAATAAACAATGTATGCGGGCAAGTGTATACACAAGGATGCTACATAGTGATTACCGACCATAGAAGCTTTAAGACCTATTAGAATAACAGAGTATAGAAGCCCAATAGATAGACAAGATTAGTTCTATGTCTAGATTTTATTGAACAAATAGGAATCTGCTTTAGCATTTTAGATGTGAAGTTGCAGATAGATTTTATTACTGTTATTTTGTGAAAGTGACAGAAAATCTCTTAACCGAGTGGACTTAACAGTCTTATTTGTAAAACCCTCTAGCAAGGTGACATTCTGATTGAGTGCTTGAAATCCTTTAACAAGGTCACTTCTAACAAAGTGAAGATCCTAACGGATCTGAGGGAAATCCCTTAACCGGGTCACATCTAGAAATGTGTTTGTAATCTTTAACAGGATTTGCTTTTAACCGAGCATTCTCTAGAAGAGTATATTTCTTAGTGGGTCTGAAATCCCACAGTGGTTTTTCCCTATTTGGCTTTCCACATTAAATCTGGTGTTATGAGGTTTATGATGTTTATATGCTTTTGAGTTTGCATGTTTGATAGTTTTGGTTTTATTACTGAAATATATGTTACCGAGGTTGAATCTGATGTTTTTATGGATGATTAAGTTTGTATGATTCACCCCCCCCTCTCATCTTGTTGGCTATTGGATCTATACTTATATTAAGTATCAGAACTATCAATTGTTATACTTACAATGGCTATGATCATAAAGCTAATAAATGTAGATATCGATCTCTTCCTGGAAACTTTGCAAGGAAGGTTATTAGTTGTTTCAAGTGCAAACATTTCAGATATTATGCTAATCAATATGGAAATGTAAATGTGGAGAAATCTGCTGATAAGATTGTGATGAAGAATGTTGAATCAAAGAAGAAGTAAATTTTTTTCTAGAGGAAGAAGGAAGTGAATATAGGAAGTGATCCAATTTTACCAGAATCCGGTGGAGGCACCTCTTCCTCTAGTAACTAGGTATAATGTTTTGGGTCAAGAGGAGTTCTCTTTTGAAAGAAAAATATTTTTTTTATCATGCATGACTATGTTTAGAGGCTATCTAGTAATCGAAGAACATTTTCTTGACATCATCGATAAGACATTTCTTAGTAGCAAAAACCTAAAAGGATGTTTTTGGGAAGATAACTATAATTTTTTTTGAATTAATTCTTTCGTTATGAATCATTTGTGCTTAAGAATAGTGTGAACTATCGAAGAGAGCAAAGAAAGAAGGTAGTGCACACAATCACAGAGAACAAGATGATCATCAAAGAATCTAGTAGTGGGTTTCAAGTCTTGAACAAGGTATTTCTAGATGAATTCGACCCAGAGAAAATTAGGAATGTGGAAGCTAGTTTGAATGATGGTGAGTTAAAAAGAATTAAGGAATTGGAGAGAAAAGTTCTAAATCTATGGAAAAAATTCCCTTGATTTGATGATGTAGAGATTATCAAAGTGATTCTTAGGCATATGGAGGATGACATCACTGTGTTGGATAAATCCTATCCAATTGTGAAGGAATCTATCTCAGTGATCACTAGTTTGTGCATCAATGGAGTTATTCTAGCTAAGAAGTAAATCAAGAAAAGAGAAGTGGAAGCCCTAACCGATGTAAAGGGTGATCAACGACAATTGATCACTAACACAATTATCAACCCTGTAGTGAGGTATGTTCCTTGTGCCATTTCTTATAAGGTTTACTTCAGGAATAAGGAAGGTGCCTCTTTGGCAATTCCAATATATATGACACATATGCTTGTAATGGAAACTATATCATTTGACTTTTGTGAATTGTTGATATAGTTATTTCTTGAAAATGTTAAAATGTCAAAAGAACAAAATTATCCATTTCAATTTGGTTCATTGTTAGTATGTTTAGTCATGTATTGTTTGGCATACCTTTCTACAAAAGAAGATTTTTTATGGGAATCCGGTGTCCCAATTGCAAGAAAACAATTCAAGTATTTGAATAGTTTAAATAATAAATAATAAGCTTTTGATTCATATGTCAAATCTTTCCTAGACATGTGGAGTGTTGGTCCGGTGTCCCTTATTTCTAGTTCTGAAGGCTCTTCCTCTGAAAAGAAGAAGAAGAGAAAATAATTCTTTTTTTGTTGTATTTTAGAGTCAATGAAAAGCAAGAAGGATCTGATAGAACAAGATATTGTTGTGATTGAAGATCCATAGTCTCTTGTAGCTAGAGGAGATTTGATGATTGCAGAGCAAGAAGCTGAAGAATCAAATTTGCTAGAGTTAGTTGGCAGCATGAATAGAATTGAGAATATTGGAAAATGGGGCTGACTTTAGTTAAGTCAGATAGAATTGAAAGTGTTCTATTGAATCACTTGATCCAAAATAGCATAAGAATTGAAGCTATGAGTAGTTTTCTCCCGAAGTCCCTTTATGAAGTTCTTAAGGAGAAGTATCTAAGCAATCTATTTAGGCTAGAGTATCTGAAGAAAAAGGTTTTGATATGCAGAATATGTTAAATGATTGTGATGATGTGAAGAAAGTTTTATCAGCATGTATTAAGGAATTGAGAGTTGTATCCCCAATCCCAAAAGAGTCTACAGGTACTGTATCTCTTGGTCGATAGTAGCAGTGAAGCACAAAGCCAAAATTGATTCTATTGAAGATGAATTGAATACTTTAGGTAAATATTTTGATTTTCTGAATGCTAAGGATGGTGAGAAGAGGAAAACAAAAAACTCTCTTCATGTTGAACTCTTATTATTGCAAAGGCAGAGAGAAAAATTTATAAGTATGTTTTGGAAAGTGAAGGAGATCATTGAAGCAAAGTTGGAGAACTTTTTAGCATTGGTTGGCAGAGTAGTTGACTATGAGTAGAACCCATCTACTCCGGAAAATTTCTCCCATGCTATTGATATGTTAGTGGAATGCAAAATCCTTTTAGTAAGAACTAAATTGGCCACAAATTCTTGGGAAGTTCTTCTAGAACTGAAGGAGAAATACAAGTTTATCTTTCTAAAGAGCAGAAGTTGAAGGCTCCATCTAATTTGGTATTCATTTTTTGATAGTCTTTGCAGCTGTGTATATACTCTATTTTTCTTTCTTTTTTTATCAAAGGAATCCTTTGTCCTTGATGTCAAAGGAGGAGAAAGATTTGAGTATTTTTGGAGATATATGAGTTAGGGAGAGTTGAGTTTCATGCAGATATGTTTTGATATGTTTTGCCATAAATAAAAAAGGGGATGAATGTTATACTTGTGTGAATATTATTGTCATTGATGTCAAACTAGTTATCTGGTTTTGGACCGGATAGTATGTGTAGTTCAATATTACCCAATTTGGTCTGGATGTTGTATGCAGTTGGTATGTGTAGTTTTTGTTATCAGGAGGTGATGTGCGTTCTGGTATAGCTATTGGATGTGATAGCAAGTTATAGTTGATCTTATAAATTTATTTTTTAGTTATGTGTTCCAAAATTTTGAGTTGTGTTCACATGGGTCCCGGTATCAGTCACATGTTTGAGTATCAACTATTCTGGTCATGTCAGTTGTATCTCTTCAATTTTTGTGTTGTGGTATTCTTGGTATGTGTGGAATCTTTATCTTTGGAGTTTGGAACTATTATACTTGAATTTTGTGATAATGGGTCAGATTTTATGGGTTAGAATGAACCTGTCCCATTCTTGTAATCTTGGTATATGCATTGGCAAATGAATTGTGAAAAGTAACTGTGTAAAGATCTTGCAAAAGTTGATGTTGGTATTTCCACTAAAATATTTATTGGATAATGTATTGAGCTAGACCAACATAGTATCCCAATGTATGTGTACTTCATTATATATTTATACAAGTGTGTGAGATATAAAGAATATAGATGACGATAGATAAGATAAGGTGTGTGTGTGTGTGTGCATGTGTGTGAGTAAGTAGCAGCAAAGATAGCAGAGAAGTAGAGTGTGAAGTGTGAGTTGCGGACAACGAAGATATTTGGTACAGAAACAGTGTGCAAATAGTATTGCAGTCTTGCATCAGTCCTTCACCAGATCTGCTGCAATTGGTTATATAGAGATCTCTCATCAAATCTATTGTAAGCTTTGTGAATTCTAATTCGAGCTTAACCTTGGAACTAATCTCAACAATTTGTAGATGCAATCCTTTTCAATTCAATCTTTTATGTTGTAATGAGAATTTTGGTTGTAAGCCATTATTGTATCTTTAGAGTGAGCATTCCGACAGTGATCCATTTTTGTATTCAGGCAGCGAGCCACCCGGTAGTGAGCCACCTCTTTGTAAAATGCTATATAACTAGTTATATTCTCTTGAGAGTTATTCATCTCTAATGGTGTTTTCCATTTGTGTTTTCCACATATAAAATCTAGTGTTCCTTGTGTGGCTATGATTTTCATGGTTACTTTGCATTTTCATGTTTCATGTGTGTAATGCATAATTGATGAATTTTATTAGTAGAAAGTTTAAATTTGGTAAAATTTTTAAGATATGTGGGAATACCGATTCACCTTCCCTCTTAGTATTTCGGTCCTTCAACCAATCCAACAGTTCCATGTTGACTCAAAAAGAGATTTGTTTGTTATATCTTGTGCCCTTCTTCCATTGTGTTCATAGTTCCACTACCTTTTGGGGATGAGGTCAATTCAATAGAATTCTTATTGATGTAAATTATTTAAATCAAAAGAGCATTACTGACCCTAAAGTTAGTGGATCCCTTATGTGCTTTTCCTATATGTTTTGTGATCATTATCTTTTGATTTATCCTTTCTTTGGGGCATCTCATTGTGGTAATATTTTTGACTTTTGGATGCATACTACTCTAAAGCTATTACTCTTGATAAGGTGTATGAAATCACTTTAACATGAGGGTATACACTTTTCTCAATGTTACAGTTTATGTTCACATAATGAAATGTTTTCAATATTCAAGTTACTTTGCAAACTGGTCATTTTTCATTGTAAGTTGATATTTTCTTTTTCATGACTCATAATAAGAAAATATTATTAGGCCAGTCTACTCATACTCTCCCTTTCCTTTTCATCTTTTTTTCCTTTTATCTCGATAATAGTGTAATAAAATCCTTTAATTCCTAGGGTCTTGGTGTGTCTTGTCTTTTTGGTATCTTGGTGAAGGTTTTTCAATGCGAATTTATACTTTATTATGAGTATGGGTGTAGTCTCATACTTCTGCTAAAGTGGGGGATAAATTTAGTGTTGTGAATTGTATACATACACAATTTCATCCTCACCTAGACCTCACCTTGGCATTTTGTCTTTCAGTGCCTAATGCCTACTTAGATTCTATTCACACCCTTCACAAACCTGCATTTTCACCTTCACTCCTATCCTTTCCCCAAAGTTGAGACTTCATTCTTAGTATCATATTGTCACAGTGTGTTAGTCCTCTCAATGAAGACCTAAATTTGGTCCTCACATTGGTCACATCAAGTGACTAGGAATTTAGATCCCATTTTGGGCTACTCTAAAAACTCAAATAGTTCAAAGAGTCAGGTGTAAAAGGAGGCCCACCCCTCTCATTGCAAGACCTAACAAAACCTAACTTCTACTGATCTCAATTACACTATAGTGAATTCTATTCAAGTGAACAAGGAATTAAGCATTCATCAATCATTGGAGAAGAAGTGAAATCAAGTTTAATAATTCAAGATGGCATTTATGATCAACCTTCTATAAAAGCATTCTATATGGCATCCTAAAACCCTTGTGTGAGGATTCAAGTAAGTTTCATCAAGGTATACATTTCAATTACAAGTATTCAATTTCAAATCTAGCCTTTCCCTCAAAAGGAAAGCATCTTACTGCAATTTAATTCTATTTTCATTACAATTATCATTTCAATTTCAAGGCTAATTTGTAAATCAGGGTTCGACCCAAGGAAAACCCTATCGACAACCCCTTTTCTTCTCTTTTGTGCAAAAGAAATTGACCCAGAAACTATGATTGAAGATTTAGATAGAGATGATGACAATGAATAGTTTTAGATTTTGACAAAGCGTACAGTGAAGGACCAGGGTGACCTACCATCCGAGTCCCAAGAATTCTACCTAAGATTTTGATAGTGGATATTGTGTGTCTCCCTAATCTGGAAAAGATCTCACTTGCCTATCTCAGAGTTACATAGCCATGGTGACCTACCATCCTGGTACTATCAATTCAATCTAAACTTTTAGCAACAGGTTTTGATCTTATTCTTATGCTCATAATCCTATCTATGGCTCGATCTAATATCTATAGAAGTCTGTTATTATTATTTTAATTCAATCATCCATTGGTTTACCCTAACTTCATATTTTACATCTAAATTTCAACTCAAACGGAGAAGACAATAAATTGGTAAATTTAGTTAGTGTTTCAATGCTTTTCCTATTTGGATTGTGACTAGATCTATTGAATTTACTCCCCTTTTTGATGTAGTGGTTAACTAGGTAGGATTAGTGGTTTTATTATCCTAATTGATGAAACCTCAATTTTACACCATTATCGTATCCAAAACCAAATTGAGTATTCTATTATTACTTTAAATATATTAGTATTGAAAGATACATTTCTTAAGCATAATATGGGCCACCAAATAGTTTACTATTCTTTCTTCTTGATATCAAAACTACAAAATAACTTTCTTAATGAAAAGAATCTCATTCCTGATCAACACTTTGCAACGTTGAGATGGAAGAAGGTACAAGCCTTCCAATCCTTCCAAACAAAACCCCTAAAATAACCCTCCTAATCTCATTGAATAGAAATGATGAACTAAAAAATAACTAAAATTTCTACCCTTTTTCCCATGTATGAGAATATAAGTATAAATAATTTTCCCTTACCCAAAACTAGGCTATATCTGCATTCTCCAAAATAAAACGTGTGTGTCCAACTCTTCTCCAAAAACCCATATTTATATGCAAGGAAGGAGTGAATGAGTTTGTTGAGATGATTGTCCATTTCCCACATTTTTAGGCAAAAACCCAAATCAAAAACATGTACCAAAAAGATAATTATTCCAAGTTTGCTAATAAACAAAAATAATACCATTCTTATTAATTATCAACCCCTTAATTATTTTTCAAAATAGCAAAAAATTCAATGAGATTCGTTATAAAGTCTATTTTTGAATGCCATTAAAAGTTCACCCATTTCTCACATATTTCTTAAGAAATTTATTAACCATATTATATGGGTCAATTTAAACTAAAATAGGCAAATAATTTGGGTTTGTATGGAGCTAATAAAGGCTTTAATCATCCTAATTAATGTGGTTTATAACATCCACGATAGTCTTCATAAAATCACCATATTTTAGCCTTTATGAAAGGCACAATCCTATAAAAAGTCTTCTCACCACGACATGTGGTTTGACTTTGTACGAGATCAACTTGTTGTGACCACTTATGATCATTCAATGGTTGATATTGATTTATAATTGATTGTAATGATCCATATGATGATATGCAATGATTTGTAAAGATCTGTGATGATCTATGTTGTAAGTCTTAGGGTTTTGTTGACGACCTAGTTTTAGAAGTTATTTATGTTAGTACAATTGATGTTTGTAGTGTCGGTGGTTTTTGAGAAGTGTGTGAAGCCGAACCAGGGTGTGAGAAGATCTGCCAAAGTGATGCAGACTTAGAGCTTAATTGGATATGATCAAGCAAGTAGTTTAGTGTTATACACATATTGTTCAATGTTGTTCTCTACCAATTACAATAGCTAAAATCCCTTAACAAGGAAGGTCCTAACAGGCCTCACGTTGTAAAATCCCTTAACAGGGTGACTCAATATCTAAGTTCTAAATCCTCTTGTGAGGTTGATCCTAATAGATCAAAGCTCCTAATAGGGTTGAGGTAAATCCTTTAACCAGGTGACTCCTAACAAGGTCTGCTCCTAATAGAGCATCATTGTAAGCTTTTAACCAGGCTTGGCTCCTAACAAGGCGCATTCTAAAAGAGTGCAAAATATTTGTGGGTACCAATTCCCACTATGGTTTTTCCCTATTTGGGTTTCCATGTGAAAATCATGGTGCTCATATGGTAAATGTTTTTGATGTGATGTTATGCTTTACTTTCAGTTTATGAATGGTTAATGAACACTTAATGTGCAACATTGATATATCAGTTTACCAGATGTTTATCAGCAGATATCAGTACTAATAAATGACTCTAGAGTTGGTCTATGTTTGATTTGGTGAAAGTTTTATGAGTCTATGTTTCTGATTTCAAATTATTGTTAATATTGTTCCACCCCCCCTCTTAGTATTAACCAGATCCTGTAATATTAACAACACCATTATAGTGTTAGAAACCATTGAGTATTCTATTATTACTCTAAATATATCAAAATTAAAAGATACATTTCTTAAGCATAATATGTTCCACCAAACAGTTTTCTATTCTTTCTTCTTGATATCAAAACAAGAAAATAACTTCATAATGAAAAGAATCTCATGCCTGATCAATACTTTGCAAAGTTGAGATAGAAGAAGGTACAAGCCTTCCAATCCTTCCAAACAAAACCCCTAAAATAACCTTACTAATCTCATTGAATAGAAATGATGAGCTAAAAAATAACTAAAATCTCTACCTTTTTTCTCATGTATCAGAATATAAATAAATAAAAAATTCCCCTACCCAAAACTAGGCTATATCTGCATTCTCCAAAATAAAACGTGTCTCCAACTCTTCTCCAAAAACCCATATTTAAATGCAAGGAAGGAGTGAATAAGTTTGTTGAGATTATCATCCATTTCCCATATTTTTAGGCAAAAACCCAAATCAAAAACATGTACCAAAAACATAATTATTCCAAGTTTGCTAATAAACAAAAATAATGTCATTCTTATTTATTATCAACCTCCTTAATTATTTTTGAAGATAACTAAAATTTCAATGAGACTGGACTGGTTATAAATTTGAATCACTAAAGTCTATTTTTCAATGCCATTAAAAGTTCACCCATTTCTTACATATTTCTTAACAAATTTATTAACCATATTATATGGGTCAATTTAAACTAAAATAGGCAAATCTTTTTGGGTTTTTATGTAGCTAATAAAGGCTTTGATCACCCTGATTAATGTGGTTTATAACGTCCACGATAGTCTTCATAATATCACCATATTTTAGCCTTTATGAAAGGCACGATCACATAGAAAAATGCTTGCTTAACCACTTATGTGATATTAAGAGTCCTATAAAAATTCTTCTCACCACGACATGTTGATTAATGCCTTCTCCTAAAATAATCCACCATGTGGTGTTTGACCAAGTTTCCTACTACGTGGTGATTTACTTGGCTAAAATAGAAATTAAAACATTAAACCACTCCGTGCTATAATACTATAATTTTACAAGCTATTAAAATAAGATTCCAAGAACTATGATTTCCATTTAAAATGGAAGAGCATTTATTCTTTGCTAATTTATGTGGTTTTTGATTGCCACAAAAGTCTTTATTAAAATCCCTCATTTTTAAGCCTTAGTGAAAGACAAAGTAATAGCCTATAAAGAGAAAGATTAGATCCTAACAAAGTAATAGCCTAATGTGGTTATTAAAATTGGCTTTTTGAATTGAAATCGAAATTAAATAATTTAATAAACTTTTACATAACATCATTCATGGTAAGATAATTTTTTCTAGATGTCAATAAAATATAATAATTAATAAATATTTGGATTCATTCCTCTATATATATATATAAAAGTTGTGGTGAATAAATTAAGGTTTCACAAGTTGTGCTATGTAAATTAGGAAATGGCTTCACTTTCACATTCATTACATTAAAAGGGGGGCTAAATATAATAAATCCAACATCACTTCTATTAGGAATAGGGTTGAATGTTGATTGTAGTCTTTATTCTCCTTTTGTTTGAGTTGAAAATATAATTGAAATTGTATAGTTTGAATTTAGGGTAAAACAATAAATAATTGAGGGGAAAGAATAAAAATGAATTGCTAAAGATATCCAACAAAGCCATAGATAGGGATTTGGGTAGAAGAATATGTTGAGAATCCATACCCAAAAGTTCGACCTGATTTTTTAGGACTAGGGAGTACAAATTCGCCCTGGCCCTCCAAATTTTACTCTATCAAAGGTTGAACCTATTCATCATCATCAACTCTATCAAAATCTATAAGCACAATTCTTGAGTCAATTCCCTTCACACAAAAAGAGAGAGAAAGGTGTTATGGATAGGGGTTTGGCTTGGGTCAAACCCTAGTTTAGAATTAACCTTGAAACTAAAATAGAAATTGAAATGGAAATTGCAAGAAGATGCTTTCCTTTTTAGGGAAAGGCTAGATTTGTTATAAAATGTTTATAATTGAAATCTATACCTTGATTAAGTTTGTTTTGATTCTCATTCAAGAGTTTAGGGTTTCATGTAGAATGTCTTCGTGGAAGGCTGATCATGGATGACATCTTGAATGTTTGAACTTGAGTTCACTTCTTCTCTAATGCTTGATGAATGGTTGATTGCTTGCTCACCTGAATTGAATTAGGATCTTGATTTCACTTAGGGGATTTCTTAGCATTCATTATGTTCAAATGAGAGGGGTAGATCTCCTTTTATACTTGATTGCCCATAAACTAATTGAATTTTCATAGTAGGCTAACAATGGATCAAATTTCTAGCTCACTTGAGATGATCGTTGTGAGGACCAAATTTGGGACCTAATTGAGAGGACCCGAGCACTGGGTGCCCCGGTCCTATGCTAGGACAAAGATGACTAGTGCCCTAGTCCTGAGAATCAAGTCTTAGATTTGGGGAGAAGGCAAGGAAGGTGATGAATTTTCAAGTTTGTAGGCAATGTGATGAAGCACCAAGGTGAGGTCTAAGCGAGAATGAAATTGTATGCAAATAGATACATATGCTTAAAATATAAATTCAAATCTATTTAGCTTAACTTAAGTATATATGTATATGCATATATGTTTTAACTCTCGAGAAACATACACATATACATATATACTTAAGTTAATACCTCTCTCTCTCTCTCCCTCTCTCTCTCTCTCTCTCTCTCTATATATATATATATAATTGGAAGGAGATAAGATTTCTAAGGTTTAATGATGATGTTAAAAATATAATTTGACCCATCACATACATTTGGCAACACTTATTCATGACCATAGCAACTTAAGTGTGTGTGAAGGTCTCATGATGACAACGATGCGTTTTTCTTCTGTCTATACTCCTCTCTCGGATGATACTTTCCCTCCTCATCTTCGATAAGGTATCCAAAAAACTTCCTTCTTAGATAACACTTAGACAACCAAACACATAGTTAGTCCACTTACATTCATAACATCAAAATTCACGATAAGAAAAAATAATGTTTGTAATTCAATTTCATCATATAATGAAATTCATTATTAATCTACTATCTTCTTCTCATAAAACTTGAAAAGGAAATCACTATGTACTTGATCAATGACTGTTGGAATGAAGATTAAATGTTCAATTTGATCTGTCTAATTATAATGTGTGTTATTGTACCATGAGCGTATTACAGTTAGTGATTTAAACTGGAATCTTGTACATTAATTTAAAAGCAGACCATGTCAATCATGTAAAACCACAGCAACCATAAAATATTTATCACTGTTTCCATTAAAAAAATGTATATCTTCATTATTATTTTTAAATTTGCCGGTTTGTCGGGCATCCAAAAACTACATAGTATTCTATATTTCAAGTGAAAGTATAATTTATTTTAATTTGATAAAAGAGAATAAATATAAGGGAACTCAAAGGACATAAATTTTTCTCTTGGTGACCATACTGCAGAGAAAGCAAATTCGTGAAGATCACAATGGGAGCCATGTCCTGAAAATTTCTGCAAACATTACTATGTCTAGTTAACACGGAAAAACGTATCATTTTGATCTGACTGAAAGCTTGCCCATTTGAATGCTAGTGTGGAATGTTTGTGGCAGAGATGACGTAACACTGGTACGTGGAAAATGTTGCCCAACCGCATTTCATATCGACTTTTCACCAAATTTGGCCGCAATGGTTGAATGCTTTGCTACAATCCGCGATTCTTGAGCTGCTCTTCCCTCATATAAGACAACATATACTTAATTGTTTTATTTGTCCTCCTCAGCACAAGAATGTCGTTTTGCCTCATGGTGGGGATATTTTATGCATTTAGTCTAGTCAATCAATATTACAAATTTCTATTTGCATTTAGATATTTGTGATCATGTTATTATATCTATCGATAGTATTTTACATACATTTCAGTATAGTAATTTTTTAAACTTTTACATTTTTCTATGTTTTAGAGAAATCATAGAATTATTAGTAACAATGTTCATCCCACTCTGCAAGTTCGAAATTCAAACCCCTGTCGTTCATGGTGGTGTCTACTAGTGGGGATCTCCCCCCACCGCCTACAAACCTCGTTCTAGAGCCTGTGATGCTAGCACTATCTGTCACATCCTCCCCTGCTCCCATGGTGGTTCCTCCCTCGGGTCCAGCTGTGTCTCAGATTCACAGTTCTTCTTCAGAGAGCTCTCTGGCCACGCCCGTGGTTTCTGATCCTATTCCCAACGTGTCGGTCATTCTTGATAAACAAAATATCATGGAGCCTCCGACTGTTAACTTGAATCTCAAAGGATGGAAAAACGTGTTGGTTGGAAACACTTAAACTGTGGACCCCAACATCATCCTCGTCTACTCATAAACTGAGGAGGGAACGTCTTTAGAGCTTCCTGACCTTGTTTTGGACCATATTTTATAGAACATGGCTAATACTCTGGTGGGAAAATTCTTCTCCCTGTGCCCCATGTTGAAGATGGTTAGAAAATGGGTCAAGGACAAATGGAAACTGAAAGGGAGTGTTTTTGTTAGTTCCATGCCTGGAGCCCTCTTCCTCTTCAAATTCACTATTGAGGAGGATGTCGCTCTTGTCCTCTCTGAATGTTGGTCATATGGTCGAAACAACCTTTCCCTCTATCGTTGGAAGGTTGGTTTCGACCTAGTGGCTGACTTGCAAAAAACTGCTCCAGTATGGGTTCGACTCCCGGGGCTTCCCCTTGAATACTGGGATGAGTCCATCTTTAAATGGATTAGGAACTCCTTTGGTCATTTTGTTGGTTTTGATGATATCAGCAGAACCAAATTGTGCTTGGTCTATACTCATTTCTGTGTTCAAGCTACTGTGAGCATGAATCTCCTCAACTTTATAACCCTTAAATCCAAGCTTGGTAGCTAGACTCAAGCCCTAGTTTATGAAAATACCACCCTCTTCTGCCAAAAATGTCATAAATCTGGGCATATTATTTCCCAATGCAAGGCTCTAGCCCCCCTACCTCTCAAGCTTAAGGGCTCAGCCCTGGTTGAAGACCCTGTGCCAAATGCAAGTAATATTCATCAAGACATAGTTATGGGGCTTGTTGTGACTCCTAATCCTGGCCTGGACCTGCCTCCCTCAGAAGTTGAGGACCCAGTTATGGAAGAGTACCCCTTTGGTGAGAGTATTAACAACCTTCTCAAATCTCCTACAAAGAATGTGGAGGAAACCTCTAATTCGGACCTAGAGGAACAATGCATCTCCTTGATGGTTAGCTCGGTTTCTCTAGTTGATCAACTAGAAGATGGTGAGATTGTGAGGGACCCCTCTCTCTCCTTGGAGATAGCTCGCTCCCCATTAGTGTTTCCCACCCCAAACCAGGGAATCCTCTCACCTTGTGCTCTTGGTGTGTCATGCAGTGGTTGCATGACTCTTGTTGACGAGGGTTGGATTACTCAAAGATGCCAGACCTGGAATGCAAAGCTTGATGTGGGGATGAACCTTAAAGAGGGTTGGCCATTGTAGAGACTATCAAGACAAAAGAAAGCAGCAAGGGATATTGTCAATGGCAGGCAACAAACCTTGGAGACATCCATTAAAGGTAAGATATGAAGGTCCTCTCTTGGAACATAAGGGGCCTCAACAACCCTCAAAAGCAATATGCTCTTAAGAAGTGTATTTTTGAAAATCAAATTATGGTCCTTCTTCTCCAAGAAGTTAAGATGTCTATGTCTTCCTTTTCCTTTTTTGCTGGGAAAATTTGGCCTGGTGCTAAGTTTGTTATTAGTGATGCTACTGGAGCCTCCAGTGGCTTGGTCACCCTATGGGAGACCTCCAATTTTTCTGGCAGTCTTCTCTCCTCCTTGGCCAACCTTTTGGTCTTTGAGCTCTCCTCCTTGATGGACTCCTACCTTCTCGTTAATGTTTATGCCTCGAATGTCAAATCAGGTAGAATAAATCTCTCAAAGGACATAACTGCTCTAATACAAAATAATGACAATGCCCACTGGTTCATTGTGAGTAACTTCAACTCTCCTTTGATCCCCTCTGAGAAGTTGGGAGGCCTTCCAGAGTACTCTGACAGCATGACTAATCTTGCCAACTTCATTGGCAGGAATGGGTTGATGGATTTGGAACTAATGGGGCAAAAATTCACTTGGTCCAATCTTAGGAGGGAAAGGATCTTATTCAAGTCAGACTTGACAGATTTCTCATCTCAGGTAATTGGGGAATTGGTCCCTCCTTGAAGCTCACTGCTCTCCCCAGAATGGTTTTTGACCACAACCCCCTGCTCCTCTTCAATACCACAAATGTTGCAAGGAAAAATCATCCTTTTTGATATGAAATTATGTGGAACTCTCATCCAGAGTTCAAGGATTGCATTAAAATATGGTGGAACACCAACATACTAGCTACACCTATGTTCATGATTTCCCACAAGCTCGATTTGGTCAAAAGGAACGTCTGGGGTTTGAACAAATACACCTTTGGGGATATCTTCAAGCAAAAAAAGGAGCTCAATAGTAAACTAACTGTTATCCAAGAATGCATTGATCAAGGTGACTCCCTTGAAGCTACCCATTTGGAGGAGGCTGCTCTCCTTAGAAAATGGAAGGAAAACTCCCACAAAGAATAACTCTACTGGGAACAAAAATCCAGGGTTCAATGGTTCAAAGAGGGTGATAAGAATAGGACTTTCTTTCACAGATTTTCTATTATCCATAGGCGTAGAAACAACATCTCCTTCCTCATGGATGACAACAATCAGTTGGTCAATGATGTTGATAGTTTGAGCAAACTGACTACCAACTATTTTGCCACTTTATTTAGGGAAGATACTGACTTGGGGGCCCCTGCTAGGGAGGATATTCTCAACTACCTCCCACCACCCCTCTCGGTGGAAGATAACAACCTTATTTTGGCCCCTATTTCTTAGGAGGAAGTGAAGTCCGCTATTTTTTATATAGCTCCCTTCAAAGCCCTAGGTCCTGATGGTTTTCCCTCAGCTTTTTTCCAAGATTTATGGGATTTCATGGGCCCTGATGTTGTTATGGCTAATAGGGATTTTTTCAGATCTGGAAGGCTCCTCAACAAACTCAATCACACCTTCATTGCCTTTGTCCCTAAAACTTAGGAGACGTCTACACTTAAGGACTTCCGCCCTATCAGTCGCTGCAACACTATTTATAAAATCTTCAACAAAGTTCTTGTTAATAGGCTCAAACCTTTCTTGGATCCTTTGATTAGCCCCTCCCAGAAGGCTTTTGTTCTAGGCAAACAGATTCTTGGTGCGGTCATCTCTACTCATGAGATTATTCATTCCATGGATAAGTGGACATCTCCAAGGCTTGTGATAGAGTAAACTAGAACATCCTTTTCAAAGTTCTCAAAGCTATGGGGTTTGGAGACAAACTCATTAAACTTATTGGCGAATGCATATCTACTATCACCTATGTTGTGCTTCTCAATGGGAGACGCTTGGAGAAGTTTAGGGCCTCCAAAGGGTTGCGAAAAGGGTATCCTCTATCCCCTTACCTTTTCATCATCCTTTCTAAAGAGTTGGCCTCTAATTCGAACTCTATGGTTCACATGGGAGCTCTACTGGACATCAAACCTACCTCTACGATGCCCCCCAATGTTCTGCAATAGTTTGTCAACAACACTATTATTTTTGGTATCTCCTCTGATTGGGAAGCTAAGGCTTTGAAATCCTTTCTCAACTCCAATGCTCTAGCATCTAGCCAACACATTAACTATAAAAAGAGCAGCATTTACTTCTTTCATAGTAATGTCCAACTCCAAGATAACGTCTACAGAATCTTTGGTTGTCAAAGGGCCTCCCTCCCTATCAACTACTTGGGCCTCCTCTTGATTGTGAAAGTTGTCTTTAATTCCTTCTGGATCTCTATCCTTGAAAGAATCGAGAAGAAGCTGGCTGGTTGGAAAGGCAGATTCCTCAAAAGTGATGGGAAATTGCAGTTGCTCTCCTCCTCCCTCCAGGGGATCCCTGTGTACTTTCTCTCCCTCTTCAATATTTCTATGGCTATTGTTGCTAAGTTGGAAAACATCCAAAAGACTTTCCTCTGGAAGGGAATGGAAGAAAATAAGAGGCTCGCTTTGATGGGCTGGGCCAAAGTTTGTCTTCCTAAGGCCATGGGAGGTTTGGGAACCTGTAGGATCTCAAGGTTCAATATGGCCTTTATGACTAAAATCACCTAGAAGCTACTGAATAAGGATATAGATTGGAGTAGGATCATCACGGCTAGGTACCTAGGTAATGGGGCCTTTTCCTTTTCTCTTAAAGAGGAGGGTCTTCCCAAGGGTTCCAAAATTTGGAATAACATCTTGAGCTGTGGGGACCCTTTATCTCATGGCTTGAGGTGGCTTATTGGAAATGGTAGGAATATTCTCTTTTGGGAAGATTGCTAGTTAGGAGAGAGACCCCTTGCTTCTTCCCCCTCCCTGAGAAGGCTCCAGGATGCCACCAAAAGCTTCTTTGATGAAAGGTTCAGTGATTATTTCAGCAACCACAATTGGAGGGCCTTGGAGGACTATTGCATTGATCATCCCTTCCTCCTCCCTACTGCTAGAGAGCTCTAGAAGCTTTTGGTTGGTATATTCCTCCCCCTATTTCCTAGGGAGGATAGATTTATTTGGAAATGGGACCCCTCTGGAGATTTCTTTGTCAGAACTGCCTACATCAGCTTACTTAGAGAACATGTTTACACCTCTATCTGGAAAGATGTCTGGAATCCCCAACTCCTCCCCAAGGTTAATTTCTTCTAGTGGACTACTCTTCTCAACAAAATTTTGACCCAAGATAACTTGGTCAAATGGGGATTTTAATTCCCTAACAGATGCATCCTCTGAAAAAATGATGAAGAAAGTTCTGCTCATCTCTTCCTCCACTGTGCCTTCACTTGAGAGCTCTGGGGGATGGTCTACAACAAGCTTAATATCTGTTGGATTATGAATGATAATTTGTTAAATATGTCCCAGGATTTTCGAGGCCCCTCTTCCAACCCCCTTATCTAACAACTGTGGAAGCAGATCCCCCCCACGTGAGCTGGAGTATCTGGAAGGAAAGGAATTACAAGATATTCAAAGACAAAGAGGCCTCTATAGAAACTGTGTTTTCTTGATTCCTTAAGTTGATTCTTGAGAATATCTTTGTTTCTAAAACCTAGATGGCATCCAAGCCCCCCTCTTTCTAGGACTAGGAAATTGCTAGATGCTGGAACCTTCCCCCATCATTCTCTCTTGTTGACTGCTCTAAGAGATTCCTAAGACAAAACACAGTTTGGTCCCCTCCGGCTACTCATTTTAAACTCAATTTTGATGGAGCTGCAAGGGGGGACCTAGCTACTGGTAGAGGGGTTATCACATCCCATTTGGGGGCCCTTGTTGCTACTTATGTGGGTAACCTGAATGGGCATTCCTCTAATCAGACTAAAGTGATGGCCTTAGCCTGGGGGATCTGTCTTGCCCTCACCATGGGAATCAGGATTATGGACATTGAGGGTGACTCCAAGCTCATCATTGATGTTGTCAAAGGCAGGAATGAGCTTAATTGGACTATTAACGGAACCATTAGGGACACCCTAAGGCTCATCTCCAGGCTTGACTCATTCATAGCTATGCACATCTTTAGGGAAGGCAACAATGTGGTGGATGCCCTAGCAGCCATTGGCCTAAACCTCTCAGGTTTGAGATGTTGGAGGAGTCACAATTCCCTCCTAGACCATGTTAACTTCCTTCTTCAAGAAGACAAATCCAAAATCTTTACTAATGGTTGAGTGGCTACCAAGTGCTTCCCATACCCTCCTCTCTTCCCTCGGGGTGGTCTGGAGGTGTTGGTTTCATAATTCAAATTTTGGGAATATCCCTTCGATCCCTTCTGATGTGGTGGTGACTTGTTCGGCCAAGCTGGCGATGATGCATGTGTTGCCGTGTTGGAAAATCCTTTGGGCTTGTAGAATCATGATGAGGTACGATTGGATTGGCAATGCGTTGGTTGCCGCTGGTATTTGTTGGCTCTTAATGCCTCGTAACTAGGAAATCATTTCCAAAAGTGACTTCATTTTTTCCCATGCGCCCAACTCCATTTCTCATTTATTGACGTCAGACTCGCACACTTCCCATTATCTCTTCTTGGCTTTCTTCTCGAAGGGTCTCTGCAACTTTCTCTGTGCTATTTTTTTCTTGACTAAAGAAGCTCTGTTGGTGGAGGATATGGGGGGGACAGAGTTAGATATGAACCAGATAATCCGGATGATTTTAAAAATGACCCCCTGGTTTGGAATTTATGGGTCAAAGGTGGGTTGCCAATTTTTTGGATTGCCTGAAGGGCCATGATGAGCAACTCTTGGTTGCTTTTGCCTCCCCCTATTCAAGGAAGCGTGTCTTCGTTGGTGGAATTGCCTTTGATGTGTATGAGGAGACTATTTCCCAACCTACTAAGCTAACCCTTGATGGCCGCTGCTGGAAGCGTACCAACCATGTTGCAAATAGCGAAGGTTTGGAATTATTCTTCTGTAACCATGAAGAACCCATCAAGCTACAAGGTGGGTTTTCTTGGGAGGAGCTCAAACACCCATGGAACATGATCTACCTCATGATCATGAAGTACTTCACTCTCAAAAGAAGGCATAAGGTATTCTACTACTATCATTTGCCCCTCCTCAATCACTTCTGCAACAATGATTTGCTTTGTCTGTCATTTTACTTATTGCACTCTATAGAAAGTTCTATTAAAGACACCATGTACCCCAAGCATGGGGATAAGACACCCCACCTCCTTCACTAGGGCCTCATTTACAGGTTGCATAAATTCAATGAGGCCCTCTGCCCCCCCAGAACCTTTCGCTCGCTCAACCCCCCATCCCTACTCCTCAGCAGCTTGCAGCCCTCTATGGCTTTCCCTAGATTCTTCCAATATCCTCATGAGGGCTTTGCTATGACCACCATGGCCCTGCCTTCTTATGCCTTGGCAGTTTCCTTATCAACAGTCTCCCCCAGTTTAACTCTATCTCCCTCTCCTAGTGCTTCCCACTCCCTGTAGAAGGACAAAGGCAAAACCCCTGCTAAACTTAAATGCATTGTCTTTGATGACAATTCTTCCTCTGAGGATGCTGAGAATGACAATCCTTCCCCTGATTCTAAGGTTAAAAGGAGATCCTCCGAACTAGCTTCCAAAAGCCATAAAAAGAAGACCACGATGATCAAGATTCTAGACTCTGAGGAGGACCCCATTGGGGACAAGGAGGAAGACGACCCCAATACCACTATGGGGGCTCCTAATGGGGATGTTGTGGATGTGAATATGACTAGGGACCCCATGGTTCTTACCATTGTTGGTGTTGTTGACATGGGTAACTCTGAAATGCAAACCCAAGACCCCATTGATGTTAAGGACATGGCCCCTATGAACATGGGCACTGAGGGTCTTAGGGGAGAGGAAATTTCCGATAACAAAGCCCTGGACTTTGGTAAGTTGGACCCAGAGTTAAAAATGGCTAAACAAGTGATGAAATATATCCCCCTGATGGGCCTTGTTAATGACAGTGATAACTCCCTTGTTGGTGGTGTGCTCAAAGAGATCAAAGGGACTATGGATGACATGGCGACTGAGAACCTCCAGGGTGTCCCTACTCTTTAGCAAATGGAAAAGTTGAGCACAGATGTGCCTGACATCACACAGAGGATTGAAAATCTCGGCCTTGTGGTTGATTTGCATACTATCAAGGATGATGTTAACCGGCTCAAGAACAAGATGGAGGCTTGGGAATCCCAAATGGCGGGCCTTAACAAATTCCATGTGCAGCTATTACTTAGCTCCATGCTCACCCTCTCTAGACTGAGGGAATGTTCTACAGACACTGAGGAGGACAATCAGCTGGCTAGGGACCCCTACAAGTTCTTGTCCAATGAATGGAATGGTGCCATGGATGCCACTGGGGTGCACAAGGCACCCATGTAGTTTGTTTATATTTTTCTGTTGTTGTTTCTGAGTTTTTAAGACTTGGCTCCTTTTTGCTAATAGTTGTTGTTAATTGTTGTTATAGTGTTGTTTTTGCACTATGATTTTTAATAATTTCGCTATGTAAAGGGTCAGTGCCCTTGTTCTCACTATTTTATTAATAAAAAAAAAGGTTCATTATAATGAAACAACCATTATTTAGTTAGAGAGAGAAATATTTTATTTATTTATATAAATTCTTTTTCAAAATGAAAATTTATTTGAAATTTTAGTTAAACACTTCTTCAAAAGCATATTTGTTTTAGCTAGCTCTTTGCATAAACAAATCCTAGAAAGATAATTAAGGGTGTCTCTAAATATGTATTAAGAATATAATTAGTTTATAACAAAGATATTGATTAAAAAAAAAATAGATAAATTCAATAGGGGGGCTTCAATAAAACGAAATGGATAATAAAATCTATTTACTTATATTAAGATCAAATAGCCATCCAAGATATAAAATAGGTCATGTCAGTAAATATCTAGATTAAAGTACACACACATAAAAGTGATTGTATATACAAATGGCTTAGGGTTTGAAAGTTCAATGTTTGTTATTATATTGTCACTTGAATAGTTTTAATCAATCATGTAACTATCAATTTAAACTAGACCAATCTGTCTATGTAAAAACTTGGTTATGTGTATTTAAAGTCTCTCTGGTGATAAGAAATATGTCATAACCCTTTTTTTGGATCTTGATATGACTTTCTATTATTATTATTATTATTATTAAACTATTATTATTATTATTATTATTATTATTATTATTATTATTATTATTATTATTATTATTATTATTATTATTGTATGTGGGAAAAGTGGGTCAATTGAACTTAAAATGTGAAAAATGAAGCCTAAGGAGCCTTGTCCACACACCCACAGGACTTCTTGGTGCAAGCTATGGAGTCATGAAGGATGACTCAGCTTCCCAAGGTCCCTCAAACCAATGTCTTTGCTCTCAGATCATTAAGCAAAGTGGTTTAGGGACGACAAATGCAAGAACGAGGGATGCTTTGGTTGATTTTAACATGAGAAGGCAACCTATCTATGCATGATCCTACAAATGAAATCAACTAGATTATAAGATGACAAGATTAGTAGTGATACTATCCTAACATGATATACTAGTTATATAGTTAAGCTATTGATAAAAGAAGCAATCTAAAATGATTATTAGATTAATTCTTATCTGCAAAGAGAGAGACTAAATGTGATAAAATTGAGCATAAGTATCATAATAAGAGCTTGCATATATGAAAATGAAGGAATGTGAGCTCTATTTATAGCAAAAATAGGGCAATGGATGGCCAGGATTGAAAGAGTTAATCAACGGTTGAGTTTGAAAGTTGTTCAATCCATGTTCACAATTTTCACCAATGAAATGGTGACAATTGACAACATAGGGTTGGTTGAGAGGAGATGTAAGAAGCATTAAATGCTTGAGAAGACCTAATGGTTACCTTAGGGGGTAAGGGTTAAGGTTAGGTTAGGATTACCCATTGGATAAAGCTTTTACCCAAAGGATAAACTCTTGTGCAAAGGATTAAGGACTAACCATGGTCAAAGCATTAAATGCTTGATGAGACCCTTGGGTTACATGGAGGTTGAGTTTAGAGAAAGTATTTAATCATGTTGGAGGGTTGAGTTAACCATTAATGGTTTGGAAGACTTTCAAAGTTAAGTTTTTGAAGCCTTTAATGGTTTTCAAAGACTTTGAGGGTTTGAGAAGTGACTTCCCCTTTCTTAGGGATGTGACAATATTTAGGAGATGGGTTAGGCTAATTTAGAAGTGATTAGAAGAGTCTAGAAGGGGGTTAGGAATAGGGGTTAGGAGGCAAGTGGGAGATGTAGGATTTTTCAAGTGGATGGAGAAATAATAGGATTTAATTGAAATAAAGTTAATTTAATTCAATTTGGTTGCAATTTGAGAAATTAAATAAATTAGATTTATTCAATTTAGGGTAAACTATTTAATTAATTTTGAATTTAATTAAAATGTGGATAGAAGGGATTTAATTGAATAAAATGATTTATCACATTAAATGGTAAAAGAGGTTTAGTGAATTTAATTTAAATAAATTGAGTAATTTACTTACTTAAATAGCGGAATTTGAGTGATTCAATTAAATTGGATTTAATTAAATAGAGGAATGAACATAAGATATTCATTTAGGAATATGGTCATTTTTATATGTCTACATTTTGCTCCTCTTTGAAGTGATGTGTGTGCACATGTTAATTCAAAGAAAATGATGTGTTGTTGTGATTTATGATCAATTTTTTTTTTTGTCGTTTTGAGATATGCCATGGCCCAGTTTTGATAATCGATGTTGATAATGCCCCCTCAGGATATGAATCAAAATTTTTGAAAATTTAATTTAATTTGATAATTTTGTTTCCATTTTAAAATTTTGTCAATGTGGAATGTAAAAAGTTTATTCATCTCCCAATAAATAATGTTTGTTAGGGTTAGACGGAGATCGCGAGCAAGTTACATGCCCCATCTCCAAACCCTAATTTCAATTCACCCTAAAAAAGGGGAAAAGTGCATTGTTTTGTCTCATTTGTTCTTTGTTGACATTGGAGAGAGTGATTTTTGGAGAAGAGTCAACATGTTGATTCTATATTCTACTCATCAATTCGAGCACGTGCGGAGGTATCGGAGGCCCGCCACATATGGACCATTGGTAAGTCAACCTTTTGACCATTTTTGGATTTTTGATTTTGTCATTTTTAGTACTTTTTTTGAATTTTCCATGCGGATTTTACGTTTTAGTGTGTCACGTCGAAAGCGTAGTGCATACGAAAAATTTCATAGCGTGTAGGGTCCAACGAATAGGGTAGCATCCAAAATTATTAGGCTAGTGCATAGTTATGTTGGGGTAGCGCTTCGGGATAGGTTAGTGCACCGGGTGCATAGGCTAGCGCAAAGGGTAAAAAAGGTAGTGCGTAGAGTAAACCTAGTGCATAGGGCTTGTAGGAGGTCACATGGGTAGGGTTAGATAGCATGTAGGTGTAACCTAGCGCATGGGGTTAAATGTGTATCATATGAAGGGGATAGAATAGCGCATAGATGGTTTTAGCGCATAGGGTTTTTTAGAGGGCGCTTGCGAAGAAAAGGATAGCGTGTAGGGTTTGTTTAGCACATAGGGTTGGTCAGGTAGCGCTTAGACAAAATAGCATAGTGTGTGAGATGCAGTTTGGTGCTTGGATAGGATAGGTTAGTGCATACAGGAAAATTTGTTGATTAAAATGGGATTTTGTGAATGAGAAAATTTTGTAGGTAATGTCAGGTTTGCCGGGATAAGTGAATTTTTGCCAGTTTCTGTGTCTGTTGTCCCTGATATGTCCAATATGAGCTCTAATACAACTTGATTTGTTTTGTGATGTTGCAAGTTGATAGTGATTTTGATATGATTTTGGATATTTTGTGAAACTTGATTTAAATGTGTTTAAAGTTTTCAAGTTTTGGATATGAATATGATTGATATGAATTTGTGGAGCTTCAGTTGTGTTACAAGCTGATATGGAACTTGAGTTGTGTTACAAGTTAATGTGATTTGATGAATTGATATGATTTTGATTTTGATATCCATGTGTTGATGAGGGAACTGATATTGGACTTGCATTGTGTTTGACAGGAGCGTCTTGGTGTGGTGTAGTCGCATGAGCGATTTCCGAGACCGTGGTCATTGATACCATGATTGACATAGGGAGACAGGGATATTATTGATAGGTGTGGTTTGACCTCTTTGCTAGAGATGCCTCAGTTTATTGTAAACCAGGGTTTGTTGACAGCATTGGCAGAGAGGTGGCATAGCGACATGAACACCTTTCATTTAGCTATAGGTGAGATGAGAGTGACACCTAAGCATTTCTACCGGATTCTGTAGATTCTTGTAGTAGGTGCACTGCTACCATATGAGTAGACAAAGGAGGGTGGGACCGAGGCATTGCACTGGATTTTTCAGGATGATACCCTTTGTGAGTATGAGATCCCATGGTAGGAGTTTTTGGATATGGATTACGCTCCCTTGCCATCAGTTCTACTAGGTTTCATTGGTGGTTTTCTATGTCCCGACCATAGTTCAAAGGGATTTTCCATTGGATGGGGGTTAGTGCTAGAGGACATGGTGATGCAGGGTCATTGCTTTGCATGGGGATCAGCTATGTTGGCCCATCTATACAGAGATCTTCATGAGGTAGTGTACCTTGGATACAACAATCTATCAGCTGGCGTGACACTTCTCTAGGTATGGGCATGGGGGCATATTCCTGCGGCTAGGCCATTGGCAGATAGGGATAGGCCTATTAAATGTACTTATACATATGGGTATAGGGAGATAGTTGTCCAGCACAAGCTAGGAAAATTAGAGCATTGGAGGAGAGTGTTGGATGACATTTATATGGTCGTCTAGCAACCATATATAGGTTGTGAGGTATGGGCTAAGGATGGGATGGAGATGTCGCATGTCTTCATGTCTAGGTATCTGATAGGGTGGATGCCCTTTGTTATAGAGAGATTTTTGCATAGTCGGGTGCTGTGGCAGTATGGAAGATAGCAGGGCATACCACAGGGAGCATGCCTATATGCTCGACGGAGACAGGGCATCCCAGATTGGGGTCATACGATTGACATCATGACGATAGTAGAGGAGTTCTTTCAGTTAGCCAACCAGATTTGGGATTATGCCCCTGAGATCATGGATGCAGGGATGACTCATGAGTTTGCAGGACTCTTTGCAGCATGGGCAATAGCCAGGATATCTGATCCAGCCGAGATGATTCCAGCATTCGATGATGATGAGGAGGTATATGAGGGAGGGGGGGATGGAGGAGGAGGGGATGGAGGAGATGATAGAGGAGGTGGGAGAGGTCGGCGAGTAGTTAGAGGGAGATTGGAGTTGAGGAGGAGAGGAGATAGGGATGGAGATGGTGGTGGGAGGGTGATATGGGTAGAGAGAGTTGTCTGGCAGGTGGTTTTGGATAGAGGGAGAGGGGGTTTGGTGATCAGAGCTGGAGAGGAGGAGTGGGTGGAGGAGGTGATAGCAGTAGTGGGAGGATATGAGGATGTGCGGAGATTGACTCAAAGGAGGAGATCAGATGTATTACCTCCACCAACACTGAGGACAGTTAGAGGGATAGAGGGTACCCCTGTAGGTCCCGGAGACAACTGAGAGGGGGGGGATGAATCAGTTGTCAACTAAATTCAAACCAAAAACTTATTAACCAACTTAATGCTTAATACCAGTAAGACAGTTAAGTATGTCGGTAAACAGTGTTAACAGAAAATTACTATACCGGTAAGAATTAATGCATGAAACATAAGCACAAAGTCATCCACAACACATGACACCAATATTTGTACGTGGAAACCCTGTAAGGGGAAAAACCATGGTGGGAAACCTTACCCACAATTAGATGATACTACTATAGATAGTAAGTGTAAAACAGGGGTCTGCACATGCAGAAAGGCCAACACCCTAGAGCTCACTGCTCAATCACAAATGGGAGTCACACTAACTATAGTTGGATGGTTAAATCCAATAAGAATGTACTGCACAAAATAGCATCTTCATATGTTGGATTCAATACTAGTGTAATGCTGATATGCTTCTACAAAAACCTAACTTCTCCTTCGAATGATATCTTCGTGTATACCTCTGCTTGATCTCGCATATACCTTGACACAATTCTTTTTTTTTCGCATTCCACACTTGATCTTACAAATAAGATCTTACATTTATACCATACCCTAAGACCAATTTTAGTAGGTCGGCTCTACAAGATATTACAATAAAAACATTTTACAAACAAGACAATATCCGATGCAATAACGGATTGAACATGTCAGCTTAATGCATTTACAACAATAATAAATCATCTCCATAGCATGCCATGCTGATCTGGAAAAGATAAACCTGCCGGTGTAACCCTAGATAACCTGGACCTATTTGCCGGTAAAAGCAAATATGCAAATAAGAGTATACCAATGATTTTTACTTCAAAATAAAGCGTCCACATGATGTCTTTGACATTACCAAGTGTCTTCCATGTCATTGCAGGTACCAGTGAACATTATATCCTGCTGATTAACATTATATCTTGCAGGTGAACCATATACTGGTAACTGTTGCACAATTTACTGTTTGCCGATGAATGTTGTTGGATCTCCAAAGTAGGTGTATTTATTATGTGTTGAAATCAATGACAAAACCATACCAAAATACCAACAACCCCTTCATAGGTACCTCTATAGATGTAGATTCCAACACATGTGGAGGACACACAGATTAGATCAATGCAGCAGTTGCAGGCACAAATGTTGGTGTAGCAACGTCAAATTACACAGCTAACCATAGAGAGTGATACTGAGATAGAGAGGTGGGGTCGAGCAGAGGAGCTTGTAGCAAGTTTGCAGAGAGCGACAGTAGGTGGTCCAATGAGAGACACCTTGAGAGAGCTGGCTTTGAGAGCCAAGGAAGCGGAATATTACAAGAGACATTATGAGGATGCAGTGCCTAGGGAGCATCAAGTGTAGAGTTTCACGCAGTCGAGATCGAGTCGATCTCAAGAGACTGGTTTGTGGTCAGAGAGAAGAGGTGTGATAGGGCCTTCGACACATGATCCACTTGGAGGTCTAGGGGTTGGGACATCTGCTGCAAGACCGTCTCCCTCAGGAGATAGTCATACCTGAGAGACATTGTCTCCATTGTATTTTTATCATTGTTTTTGTTGTACTAGGCATAGACATGACAAATATTGTATATTGATCATTTGTTGAGATATATATATGACACCATTTTCTTTGATCAAGTGATGTGTTATGGATTTATGCTTTTTATATGCTTGTGCTTATTCTATGATGATGCAATGCTTAGATAGATGTATGTGATGTGAATGCATGATGTTATGAGATGTATCTTGAAAATGAGATGTATGATTTGATATGCTGTGAGATGTATCTTGAAAATGAGATGTATGATATGATATGATGTGAGATATATCTTGAAAATGAGATGTATGATATGATATGCTGTGAGATGTATCTTGAAAATGAGATGTATGATATGATATGCTGTGAGATGTATCTTGATATCCAACTAATTGTTTCTAAGCATCCTAATTTTGTATTTGTCATCCGATATAGCCACATGTTATTTTCTTTCGATATATATATCATCATTGAGCCTTGATTGATCTTGGAATATGTTGAAAATTTATACAAGCATAATGGTATAATTGAACCATGATGACCTGAGAAAAATTTACATGATGTTTGATTTTGCAAGATAGCACAAGCGTTAAGGTATAATTGAACCAGGATGACCAGAGTGCGCATTGCGTATAAACAGACAAGATTAAACCATTTGTATGCATAAAGTGGAATCATGTCTTCAGTGATGTGTTTTGAATCACATCTTAAGACAAGTATCTACATAGTACAAATGATCGCCTCACAGATAGAAGACTAAAAAAATATTGGAGTTTCCCGATGTTCTCTAGCTGTGAAGCATTGTGGAGAAAATTTAGAGAATCCAATAATTCAAAAAGTTCAAATGCAAAAATAGTCAAAACTTTATGCAAAATGCAACATGTGATACTTCAGAAAATCATCCATCATATTTCTTTTGTGATTCTTGTTTTAGCGATCAATGTTTTCTTTGTGATTTGTGTGAGCCTTTGGTTGTTGGATATGATGTTATGAGTTTTGCAAATATTCTTTATGGTTTGAACATGCTGCAAGTTTTTGATGGTTATTGCCCCTAGCTAAGTGTACCTCTTGATGTGGGAATGTACACTGATTACCAAGCCATGGTGAGATGTGGTGAAAGGCTAGACGGATAAATCAGGATAGTGACTACGCTAAGTATGTTCTAAATAGAAATTTGTGATCAAATGTTGAACGATGGCCGATAGTGCTTTACTACGGAGATAAGGATATGGATATAGATAGAGGAGTTGTTCTTTCACAATAGCGCCTGTTACCAATTTTTCACCAGTTGCTTTTATTGTACCTTTTTATTTGCTTTTTCTTGATTTCTTGATTTTTGACTTTTTCCGTGCATTAGACTACTCAAGTGTAGTATCTCTTTAGATGGATGTTGTTAGTTGGTTCATCGAGCACATCTCCTTCTGAAGTTGTTAGCTAATAAGTACCTGATCCATAGACTATTATGATGACATAGGGACCTAACCAGTTAGGTTCAAATTTCCCTTTCTTTTGTCGATCTTGTTGATTTCTAGGATTTTCCTTGAGTACTAGGTCACCAACTTTAAAAATTCAAGGAATGACTTTGTGGTTGTAGCTTCTGCACATATATTACTAATATGCTTTGAGATGAGTGTAGGCACGTTGGCATCTTTCATCTAGAATTTCTAGTTCTTGCAGTCGGTTAACTCGATACTCTTCATCTCGAACTAAGCCTTTCAAAGAGACTCTAAGAGAGGGGATTTCTACCTCTATGGGTAAAATAGCTTCCGATCCATATACCAATGAGTATGGTGTTGCTCCTGTAGGTGTACGAATGTTAGTTCTGTATGCCCAAAGTGCTGTAGTAAGTTGCACATGCCAATCTTTGCCTGCATCATTCCTTGTCTTCTTTAAAATTTTCAATGTCATTTTGTTGGATGCTTCTGCTTGACCATTTCCCTGTGGGTAGTATGGTGTAGAGAAATGATGTTGGATTTTGAATTTTTCACATAGCTCTCGGACATCTTGGTTTTTGAAAGGTTGCCCATTGTCTGTGATGATGGAGCTTGGAATACCATATTTGCAGATTAGATAATTAAGGATAAAAGAGGCAATTTGTTTTCCAGTTATTGTGGTCATGGGGACTGCTTCTATCCACTTTGTAAAGTATTTTGTTGAATTATAATGAACTTGTGTCCATTTGAAGATGAAGGATGAATTTTGCCGACTAAGTCTATTCCCCATTGACAAAAGGGCTAGGATGTTGTGAATGGCTGCAGTTTCTGTGTTGGTTCATATATAAGATTGCCATGGATCTGACATTTAGGACACTTTTTTGCAAAGTGATAAGAATCTTTTTCCATTGTAGGCCAATAGTATCCCATCCTTAGAAGCTTTTTAGCAAGAGTAGTACCACTAGAATCTGTGCCACAGATACCTTCATGAAGCTCATGTAAAGTGGAGTCAGATTCATTATGATCAAGGAAACAAAGAAGAGTACCATCGAGACCTCAATGGTACAAAGTATCAATAGTAAGAGTATAATGGGTAGTTTGTCAGAAAAAGTTACATTTTTGGTTTCAGGACAAGTCAATGGGTAGGATATTGGTCTTAAGATACTCATATATCATTCAATATAAGGGGGAATCTGAACCAGTTAAGGCATAGATAACATGGGATTCCGAGTGGTCATAGGCTGGGGAGAACAGTTGCTCTACCAGAAACTCATAACGACTCTATTGTTCTGGAATTTGTAGTAATGAAGCGATAGTAGCCATTGCATCAGCTGCTTTGTTGTTCAATCTTGGTATTTGCTCAAAGGTGATGTGTACAAAATATTGCTTGAAGTCATCCACCATTCGCTTATAGGGTAGCAACTTGTCATCCTTTGTCTAATAGTCATTGGTTATTTGATTGACGACTAATTGTGAGTCTCCGTAGACCTTTAACTCTGAGATTTTCCATTCTATGACCATTTTGATGCCTATAACCAATGCCTCATATTCAACCACATTATTTGTGCATGGGAACATAAGCCTATATGATCTTGGTATAGTGTGTCCTTCAGGAGTGATGAATAGAATGCCAGCACCTGAACCATGTTGTGTGTAGGATCTGTTAAAGTATAGGGTCCATTGTTTGGTAGAGATAGCAAGAATGTCCCTATCTGGAAATTCAATCTCCATAGTCTATTCTCAGTGAATTTGATATCCACTATACGGAGCGAAGAGCTATCAAGGGACAAGTAATAGCAAATCAACTAGCCTGTAAGAGCTGCTTTGCTGAGTAAATATTTGAGAGGATCAATTTTTACAACTAGCTTAATTGTGTGAGCTAGCATGTAGTGGTGGAATTTTTGAGAGGCAAAGACCACAGATAAACAGGCTTTCTCAATAAAGGTGTAATTTAGCTCATAGTCATTCAATGTCCTGCTGATGTAGTATATTGCTCATTCCTTGCCTTGTTGATCTTCTTGTGCTAATAGTGCCCCCAAAGATTTATCTATTGTCTAAATGTAGAGAATAAGTGGTCTTCCTACTATCGGTGGTACTAGAACTAGTGGGTTGATCAGATATTGTTTGATTTGATAGAAGGATTCGGCACACTTGGCTTCCCATCTGAACAATACATTTTTATGTAGTAAATGATTAAATGGGAGACTTTTATCTACTATTTGAGCAATGAATCACCTAATTGATTGGAGTCGTCCTTGTAGCGACCTGAGCTGGCTGATGTTCTTTGGTGGTGACATCTCCATAATGGCTTGTACCTTATCTAGATCCACTTCAATTCCCTTTTCTGAGACTATGTAGCCCAACAATTTGCCTGATGTAACCCCAAAGACACACTTCTTAGGGTTGAGCCTGACTTGGAATTTTTCCAATCATTCAAAAATCTTTTCTAAGATGCTTAGGTGTTCTGCTCTGGTGAAGGATTTAGCTAGTAAATAATCCACATAGTCTTCCATGAAGGTATGCATCATATCATGAAAGATTGTTGTCGTTTCTCATTGATAAGTTGCTCCTGCATTCTTTAAGCCAAAAGGCATGACATTCCAATAGTATGTTCCCCAAGGATAGGTGAATGTTGTTTTATCTTGATCCTTTGGAGCGATCTTGATTTGGTTATATCCTAAAAAACCGTCCATTAGTGATAACATTGCATGGTCTGCTGTGAGGTCTACAATTATGTGAATACTTAGTAAAAAGTCATCATTTGGACAGGTGTTGTTGACATCTCTAAAATCTATGCATATTTTGATACTGCCATCTAGTTTTGAAACTAGTATGATGCTGGAAATCCATTATGCATAGTCGATGGGTGGGATAAATCTAACATCTAATAGTTTCTTGAGTTCATCTTTGACCATGAGTGCCACATGTGAATTCATCTTTCACAGTTTTTTCTTAACCGGTTTAGTTCCTGGAGCCATAGACAAGTGATGCATGATTAACTGTGGATCAATCCTAGGCATATCTGCGTATGCCCAAGCAAACTTGGTTTGCTTTTCTTTAAAAAAATTGATAAATTCTGATCTTTCTACTTCTGTCAGAAATTCTACAAGGTGTATATTTTTGGCTACTTTTTTAGTACCAATGTTGATTGATTGAGTGGGCTCAATCAATATTGATGATCGCTCATGAAAATGTTCAAGAAGAGTGTCAAGTCTCCCATCTTTAGGTGCCTTAAAAAGGTTTTCACCCTTAGATGTGCCCTTTATTTTTACTTTTTTGTGATCTAGAGCTACCATTGACTAGTTTCCAGCTTCAGATCCTTTATTTGGTTTATTTTTGTGACTGAGAGACTCGACACTCCCTTGGTTGCAGACATCATTACTTTGTTCACTGGTAGAGCTTGTTTCCGGGTTAACAGTACATAGGTAGTGAATAATAGATTCATCATTTGAGAAAATTGGTATATCATGTATTTCGGGTTCATCCCAGTCGATGATGTCAGGAAAGACAAGTGGTAAGGAATCGTTTGGTGGATCAAGTTCTATTGTGGTAAGTGTCAAGATAGAGCTTTCAATGTTAAAGAAGTCCCGGATTCCATCGAGGTCTTTGATGATATCATCCTCCATATAGACTTGTTCATAATTTTTATGCTTGCTTTCCTTAGCATCATAGATATTTTGTGGTCCAAATTCAAGTAGTCCAATTTTTGTGCTATGTTCTTCTTGAGAAAGGGATATAGAACTAGTATTTTCAGTAGCATTTGAGCAGCTACCCCATTCATATTCATTGGAATTAGTCTCAGAGTTATCATCCCAAATCTTTTCAGTGCTATAAACAGCTATGTTGAATGGCAAAAATAGATCTTTGATAATTGATACTAGTCTGCGAGTTTTCTCTGATTCTGCATCAGATCCTGCTTCTATTCTTTGCATTTGTTCATAGACTATTTCTTCTCGGGGAGGAATGAAGTTTCCCTGAGGTGATTCAGCTTTGTTGGATATTTGTTCATGAATATGAGCTACTACTGTAGATGTTTCCTTCTTGTGAATGATGGGCTTTTCCTAATGTTGCTTCTTGTCTTGATGTTCACGTTCCTTACGGATTGTCTCTATTGACTCAAATAGTGCTTCTTGCCAGAATTTTTCTTTGTACTTCTTCTTTGCTTTCCACTCAGGTTTTGAATTTTTGCGTGGTGTCCTTCTTGGTAGGAGAGTGAGTTCATAGCCCAATCTTGTTTTTGATGAATACTAAGAGGGGGCGGTGAACTAGTATGCCAAAAATCTTTGCACTAAAACACTTACATAGTCTAAAGATAAACCGGTAAAGTAGTCTAACAGTGAAAACGGTTATCACATATGCAAACCAAAATGTGAATTAAGCATTCACCCACAAAAGAAATACAACCATAACACAAGATATTTGACGTGGAAACCCAACTGGGAAAAACCACGGTGAGATGGAACTCACAAGTCACTATCTACAAAATAGAAACCAGACTGGTTAAGGTCTTACAATGTTCTTCACCAGAACAAATCCTGTTAGGAATCTCAATCTCTGTTAGGAGATAAGTCTGATTAAAGACTACCTTGTTAGAGGATTTTATATTCACATGTGTGAACCACCTTGTTAAAGGATTTTACAAAGGCTTTGAGGCCTACCCAATTAAGGGCTACAGACTTGTCAAAGATGTGAGTAATCCACAAGTGTTTGATCTATCTAATAGCACAAGCTGCTTGGATAAATCCAGTATTGCTCACAGCTAATGCATTCTAGCATTACTTCAGTCTTCTCTATCTCTCTTAGTTACAACTCGATCTTCTCAGATAAGATCGCCCTTCCAACAACTCAACATCCACCTTAAACCCTAGCTCCACATTAACCCTTTTTGCAACTTCTTCAACTACTAAAAAACCCTAGACATGATGTCCTTTTAAAGGAATCTGATTTCATGTCGGTCCAATAGGATCACATTATAATTTCCTAGTTTTAGTGAATATAGACATACTCAGTAACACGACACAAGAATCACTGTGAATGTGTTGGCACCGTCAAACAATCGGTGGATTGGTAACTCATCACAAAATGTCGGTTGGTAACTCATCACAGAGTGTTACCGGTTCATACAAAATACTGGTTGCCGGTTTGACAAAAATGAAAACTGGTAAGAATGTGTTGTGCTGCTTTGCTTCCTCATACCACTTGTGATCTACGAACTGCTTGGGGTCAATGTGCTGCTTCAGACCAGGAAACACATTCTGCAAAACCACCACTAGTCTAGAGACTAGTATACAACATACCGGTTGGAACAAATTACCGGTTGAGCATAAGCTCATACATATAAAGGGAATCTCAATACAAGTGTGTGTCCATCAATGACAATCACAACAAAAACATCAAAAATACCAACAATCTCCCCCTTTGGCATTGATGGCAACACTTAGGAAAATAAAATTTTGACATCTAAGTGTTTTACAACAAAAACTTGCCATTAACAAAATTGCTCCCCCTAAGCATATACACTATCCCTTAATCAATAGAGTGTATAGCAATTTTGTATTCAGAGCATAATCATCAGAGCATATAGCATATATCACAGCATATATCAAAATTTCAAATCAGATACTTCTCCCTCTGATATACTTCTCCCCCTGATATATCAAAATTTCAAAATTTTAAGACCATCAAAATTTTAAAACCATATACTTCTCCCCCTTTGCCAACAATGACAAAGTACCGCTAAAAAACATGTTTCCATATATATAGAAAAGAGTTTATGACAATAATGAATAATACTTGTCAAAAACTGCTTTATAGTCTTGCAAAAATTGTTTCATGGAGAGAGACCAGGACTCAAGTAGGGAGGTCGCCACTTCCTTCTCTATCTGCATTTGTGATACCTGTTCCTCCATGGCATCTATTGTGCTCAATTATTATGTGACTGTCAGGGCATCCAGGTTCAGATAGCATTTCTGGAGAATTTGCAGTCGTGGAAGTAATACCAGTTGAAGCTCCTACAAATCCCTAGACCTTGTGCTGATCTCTTGCTCTATCTTGGCTAACTGGATCTGGAACTGGTGAATGGTTTGCCCATATGTTGTAAAGGAGTCATAAGGAGTCTTGAATGTTCTTAAGTAGGACTGTAAGTTTGTTTGAAGCTATTGCTTCTTAGCTAGCACATCATCATAGAACAGATGAGGTTGACAGATTTTGCTGAGTAGCAAGTTTCCCTCATCCAAAGCACTCCTTATGTCCTTTTGATCCTTTAACAGTTCAGTCCTAAGCTCATTTAGTTTCTTCACCAGAGCAACATTAAGAGCCTTTTGGTGCTCTTTCTTTACATTGGCCTCAAGTGCTTCTTCTAGGCTTTGCACCTGATCATCCACTACAGTACACAGAAGTTTGAGTTTGCTAGTGATGAATCAGTGTCAGGAAGATTAGTACCGAGGATTAAACCGGTAAGTGTGTCTACAACTGCCTGAATGATGTCCTGTTCCTTTTTCTTGTGAATGATCTCAAGGTGCTCTTGAGCAACCTTGATGCTCTGCATAAGCTCCGACTCACTTGCAGATTGGAGATCGATAGGACTAGAGAGATCAACCGGTGAGGGTTGACTTCCGGTTGCCTTCAAAGTCTCCACCTGAGAGCTTTTTGCTGCTTCACGTTCCTTGGCTTCTTCATCTTTCTTCTTTTCCGCTTCTCTTCTCTTCTCTTCTTCCTTATCTTCTTCTGTCTTTTTCTTCTCCTCTGCTCTCCTCTTCCCTTCCTTTTCTTCTTCTTCCCTCTTCTTCTTCTCTTCCTCTTCCTTTTTCTTCTTTTCTTCCTCTTCCTTCTTCTTTTCTTCCTCTTCCTTCTTCCTCTTCTCCTCTTCTTTCTTCTTCTTTTCTTCCTCTTCCTTCTTCCTCTTTTCTTCTTCTTCCTTCTTTCTCTTTTCTTCTTCTTCCTTCTTCTTCTTTTCTTCCTTGTCCTCTTCTTCTTTCTTTTTCCTTTCTTCTTCTTGCTTCTTATTCTCTTCATCTTTTCTTTTCTCCTCTTCCTCTTTCTTTTTCTCTTCCTCCTTTTTCTATTTCTCATCTTCCTCCTTCTTCTTTTTCTCTTCCTGATCTTTTGCCACTTGCTGTGTGTCACCACCCTGATTGGCCTGTTGGCCCTGCTCAGTTCCCTCAGAAGGTATGTCTTGAGTGACATCTTCTATGTCCAGGGAATCGACATCTATGGTGTCGATTGGTTCCTCCACCAGGTTGCCTTCCTCATCAAAAACCTCATCCAGTTTGGAAATAACCAGTTCCTTTTCCGCTTGGAGGTTGACCATTCGAGCTTTGTGAGAGCTGATAGCATGGGCCATGTGTTGATGTGTATCCTTTTCTACATCATCAACTCTCCCTTCCAACAACCAGAGTCTTCTTCTCCTTGTGAAGAAGAGACCTTTATTTTGATCCAATATATCAAATAATTCTGAATTTGAGAGTTTGGGGAAGTACTGTGCAAAAACTTTCTTCCTAATCTCTTGTTCCTTTTCAATGGCAATGCACCATTTGTTATCCAATGCTTTAAATAATGAATCTGGTGTCTGAGATTTAATCTTTGATGGTGACCGGTCATTTTTGCATAAATAAAGAATGATTTCCTGTAGTATTTCATCTTTTTCTTCACTATTGAATTCATCATAATAATCAATTAAATCATGAAGTAACTTTCTCCTAATATTCTTTACTATATTTTGACAATGTGTCAAAGGTTTGTAAGAGGAGATATCTATATTTACTGGTGTGGATGTTGTCGGTTCAATCTTCTTCAGCTTCTTGGTCTATCTAGCCTTCTTTGGCTGTTCATCAGACTCAGTTTCTTCGGAGTCTGGTTCATTTGCCTTAGTCTTCCTCTTTCTTTTGAAGACTTTTGTTGGTGTTACCTCCGGTTTCTTCTTTGCTGGTGATCGGTTGGTCACTCTTGGAGTCGCAGTGGTAGTCAGTGCCGATGCTGCAGGCACTACCTTAGCTTTCTTAGCTGCCGGTTCTTTTCCCTTCTTTACTGATGGTTCTTCAACCCGTGTGATCCTCTCCAAGTAGGTTCCGGTTCACTTTGCCTTTGGATCAAGAGGCGAGGTAATAAGGGTTGAAGCATACCCTTCCAGCATGTCAAACATGACCTCATAGCCCATAGGCTCTACTGCCTCCATTCTAGGCTCAACAGCCTCCATTAGACATTTGTCCACCTGAATAGTGAAACAGATGTCATCTTCATACTTCTTCACTATGTCACCTGAGATTCGTACCCTCTAACTCATCTTTCTTTTGAACTCATCAAAGTATTTGTTCAGTACCTCAGGGTAGCTGGTTCCAATGGCTTGTACACTTTCCTTTATCTGCTTGGTTACCGGTTGGTCAGGGGACCACTGGACATCTCCTACACCCGAAAATTAGCCTTGGAAATAGAAAAACAACCCTACTAGTAGTTGTCCAAACTTAAATCTCAATGAATTGTCCTTTTTGATTTCCTTGAGATTTAACAGGAGTTGCCTCTGCATACCGGTGCATAAGTCAAATGATTTATCCTCTATAATCATCTGGTAAGTGGCATTTACCACTGCAGTAGATATAGAATTAATCCTACTGGTTGAGAATGTTCGGTAGCCTATCACCATGCAGGCGTATTTTAACAATTCATCTTTGATAGGATTAACTGTCATACCTCATGAATCACTTGTCGAACCAGTGAGCTTGGTCATTTCTATTTTGCTTACCGTTCTCAAGGCTGGCACTTCCCCTATGTTGCAGAAACTGGTGACTACATGAATTGCCTCAGGCATGATGTCATGTGTTCTCTCTAGGTACATCTTGTCACCATGAACTCTGCTCAAGATGATCCTGATGTGATCCTCTATAAAGTCTTCCAGAAAATACACCGCATTATGGAGATTCTTCTTCTCTAAGATACTGAAGTCCAGTTTGATCCTTTTGTCCTTTCTGGAAAATAGACCTAATTGAGTATGAATGGCTAAGGACCCTAGGTCCTCTATCTTGTAATCAATATAGTCTAAAATTCCTTCTTCGACTATGACTCCAATTGGAACTTGTGACAAAGCATTATACTTGAACTTCCTCTGAATGAAATTTTTTGACTTAATGGATGTGCTTGAACTGGTATGAGATATAGAAGATATTGAAGAGTATTTCAAATATACGAAAAATACCTTTCAAACGCGAATTTAGGGCTTCCTGATTCTACTTTACTTTGCTCTCCGTCAGATGCCAAATCACCGCTTTGAGTTCTCCACTACTGCTTGCAAACTAGATTTGAATCTCTTTCAAAGCTCTCCAATTTCTTGAAATCTAAGCTTAAATCGCCTTTTCTTCACTCTGCACTTGAAAACTTTTCTTCACTCGAAAAATAGATAGTGAGAAATGATTTGAAAAATGCATTTATACATGTCTCTCACCTACCATCATTAATGCTCCTATATTAGGGCGTAAACCCTAATTTGCCTTTTTACAGTTTCTAGTCTTCTGCCAAGCGACAGATGTAGCATACCGGTTAAGGTCTTTTACCGGTGTTAACCAGGGGTTCAAAAGCATTTTGCCATTTGCTCCCCCTAAGCCTTTGAGGCTTAGTTTGCCAGTTCCGATATTTCCACACTAGGTGCAGAAACCGGTTCCTCCTCCAATAATATTGGTTTCTTCTTCCATGTTTTCTTCATGTCTCTTTTAACTTTTTCAACATCTATTTCTCATTCCTGAGTGACTGGTATATCATCAGATATACTATTTCTGCTTCTGTAGAATCTTGCAATGTGACCCAGTTTGTTGCAGTGATAGCAAACAAGTCAAGGTGCTCTCCAAGGTCCATTGTACATGTTTCCATTCTTCCTTCTGCATGTTGCAGCAGTGTGACCATGACCATGATAGATCATACAACTTTCTCTCCATCTGGTTGCCGCTTGATAACCACCACTTCTTGATTGATAATTGAAAAAATTAAACCGGTTGTGGTTCCGGTTCATAAAAGATTTAGGACCAGTTCCTTTGGTCCTCTGAGGATATCTTCCAGTGTTATCCATTACAGACCTACATTCAAATGTTCTATGCCCAAACTTGTTGCATGCATAACAATGACCATTGAACTTATTGGATCTAGGTACATTGTTGATAAAATAAGGAAAATTATTGTAGGATTTGCTCCTACATACATTGGCAGTGTGTCCTTCTTTAAGATAGTTAAAGAAAATAGGTTTGAATTTTTGCTTACCTTTTCCTTTGAGTGTCGGTTGCTTCTTTGATACTTCAACATTTGTTCCTAAGGATTCTCCTTCCTCATGTCCAAAAAAACCAAGACCATTGGTATTCTTTGCCGGTCTAGATGACTCAAGCTTTTGCTCTAGCCTGACTGTACTTTTGCCAAACTTAGCTAGTATTTCCTTTGATTCAAAGAGTTCTTTGGAAATAGCAGTGTTTGTCTCCATAAGACTTGCATTTTCAGAGATGGCAATGTTCAGTTCTCCTTGCATGTCTTCTTTTTCCATTCTACTCTCATGAAGGTGAGCAGTTAGTGCACTAATCTCATGTTTCAACTTGTATATCTCATGATCTGTGTCTTCTACAAGATCTCCACCTTTTCTCTGGTTCTCAAGCTCTTGACTGAACCGAATAGTCAGTCCTTCCAACTCCTTTCTCAAATTGGAGTTTGGATCATTCAACTTATTCACTTCAGCAATCATAGCTTCCATGTTAGCTTCATCTTCAGAACTACTTTCAGATATTTCCATTAGCCTCTCTGCATGTTCTCTTCTTTTTGCTTGAGATGCCCTGTATTTCACCATAAGATCATCATAGGCTTTCTCAGACTTAGTCAGCCATTGAGTAAGTTCCCTCAATGTGTATTCCCCCATATCTCTTTCCAAGTGGTTAAACTTATAGAAAGGTTGGCTATGATACCAATTGATGAATACTAAGACGGGGGGGTGAATTAGTATGCCAAAAATCTTTGCACTAAAACACTTACACAGTCTAAAGATAAACCGGTAAAGCAGTCTAACAGTCAAACCAGTTATCAGATATGCAAACCAAAATGCGAATAAAGCATTCACCCACAAAAGAAATACAACCATAAAACAAGATATTTGACGTGGAAACCCAATTGGGAAAAACCACGGTGAGATGGAACTCACAAGTCACTATCTGCAAAATAGAAACTAGACTGGTTAAGGTCAGACCGGTTAAGGTATTACAATGTTCTTCACCAGAACAGATCCTATTAGGAATCTCAATCTTTTTTAGGAGATAAGTCCTATTAAAGACTACCTTGTTAGAGGATTTTAGATTCACATGTGTGAACCACCTTGTTAGAGGATTTTACAAAGGCTTTGAGGCCTACCCGGTTAAGGGCTACAAACTTGTCAAAGATGTGAGTAATGAACAAGTGTTTGATCTATCTAATAGCACAAGCTACTTGGTTAGATCCAGTATTTCTCACATCTAATGCATTCTAGCATTACTTCAGTCTTCTCTATCTCTCTCAGTTACAACTTGATCTTCTCAGATAAGATCGCTCTTCCAACAACTCAACATCCACCTTAAACCCTAGCTCCACATTAACCCTTTTCACAACTTCTTCAACTGCTAAAAAACCCTAGACATGATGTCCTTTTAAAGGAATCTAATTTCATGTCGGTCCAATAGGATTACATTACAATTTCCTAGGTTCAATGAATCTAGACATACTCAATAACACGACACAAGAATCACCGTCAATGTGTTGGCACCGTCAAACAATCAGTGGATTGGTAACTCATCACAAAATGTCGGTTGGTAACTCATCACAGAGTGTTACCGGTTCATACAAAATACTAGTTGCCAGTTTGACAAAAATGAAGACTGGTAAGAATGTGTTGTGTTGCTTTGCTTCCTCATACCGCTTGTGATCTGTGAACCACTTGGGGTTGACATGCCACTTTAGATCGGGAAACACATTCTGCAAAATCACCACTAGTCTAGAGACTAGTATACAACATACCGGTTGGAACAAATTACCGGTTGAGCATAAGCTCATACATATAAAGGGAATCTTAATACAAGTGTGTGTCCATCAATGACAATCACAACATAAACATAAAAAATGCCAACAATTTTTTCCCTATTGAGCCGTGAAGGAGGATCCAATGGTTCTGTGACACCTTCCTGATGCTTACCAATAGGTCCTTTGCCATCATATCCCATTTGTTGTATGATTAAGTAGCCCTTTCCATATAGGTGTGTTGGTATAACTATTTCCAAAGTAGCTGCTCTACTATCTTCTTCCTCATCTTTGTATAGCTAGCTAAGGATGTCGTTTTCCTCTGATTCATGTGCTAAAGTATCGAGTTGGATGAATGTACCATCAAATTTGGTGATGGGCTGAGTTAGCTAATGTGTTGATGTTGTAGGTAATCCATGAGATATGGGTGATGTTGGTAAGTCAGCCAAACACATGGGTTCCAAGGAATATTCCTCCATGCCTTGTTCTTTGATTTTCATTTTCTACTTGAAATCTCTGGGTAATGATTTAGACTTCTCTTGCTGAAGATCTAGTGCTGAGGGATTTTGTTTCTCTCTATTATGCGGAACCAAACTGTCTTGGGCTGCCCCCATTGCATTACAATGTTGAAATGGATTGTGATAAGCAGATATAGAAACCTCTTGCCCATTATAGGGGATTTCGACACACTAGTGATATGTAGAAGGCACTTCTTGCATTTCATGTATCTAGGGTCGACCTAATAAGATATTGTATGTGAGGTCTATGTCTAAGACCTGGCACATAGTATCTCTTTGTATTGGTCCAACTTGAATCGGCAACACAATTGTTCCTTTGGAGGATCTTTCTTCATCATCATATGCCTTTATAGTAATCTTTTTGCGTGGATCAATAGACTCCTCTGAGAAGCCTAATGCACGGATAAGTTTTAAGGTACATATATTAAGCCTAGCTCCTCCATCTATCAATACTCATTTCACTTGGTGTTTATAGACGATGACTTCAATATGGAGAGGAGTGTTATGTGGATGACTTAATGAGATATTATCATGCTCCAAAAAAGTGAGATTATGAGGTATTGTCATATGAGCAACCATGGCTTGGAATTTGTGAGTATCTAGATCTTGAGGTACATTTGTTTCCAATAGCGCTTGTTCCAATATGTCTTTGTGTTTCGGCAAAAGTTTCAGTAACTCCAGTATAGATATTTGGGTAGGAGTTTTGCACAGTTGGCTAACTAAATCATATTGAATTTTGGGTATAGCGTTTGTTGTTGATGTATGTCCTTTCAAGACATATTTTTGAGCTCTTGTTGTTAAGTTGACAGATTCATGATCACGTCGATCTCGGATTGTGATGACATTGACTTGATTGTCTTCTACTGATATATGATTGGTGGTGTTATTGTAGATGTGATTGATACAAGCTCCACGTGTATCGTTCAAGGTTGAAGCTCCATCCTTGTTGTAGTTTGGAAGAGGATTCTTAAAGGCTCCATGGTCACCATTTGTCTTGAGACCATCTACTGTTAAATCACCTCTATCAATCATGTCCTGAACAATGTTTTTCACTCTCATGCAGTTATTTGTTTGATGATCTTTGTTGCGATGAAAATCACAAAAGTGCGAGCCATTTCACCAAGGTGGTTTGATTTGTGGTCCATAGTTGCTGATCGTTGGTAAAGAGATAATTTTGTTTGCCAAGAGTTCTCTGAATGCTGACTCCAGTGATTGTCCCAGTGGTGTGTAGACACATTTTTGGAAATTGTTGGTTCTACCTCGTGAATTGTTATAAGGTCCTCGATTTGCATGATTGTTTTGAGCATTGTTGGTGTTGTTTGTGTTGGGTTGACCTTGATTGGTATTTGGTGCGTTAGTGTTAGGGTTAGCACCTTTCGGGTTCTTTGTAGCTTGAGGATTTCTTGATAAGGCAAGCATAGGTTGTTTAGATTTTGGATCGTGTGGTTCATTGCCTCCCTCGTTTCCATTGTTTTTGTTTCTGGTCCAGAATCTGGATTTGTCTAAGTTGTTGTTGTTTTGGTTATTGTAATTTGATGAACCTATTCCTTCTTTGAAGAATTTTAGCATTCCTTTCTTGACACATGCTTCTTCTACTTGAATGTCATTTTCAATCAGTTTAGTGAAAGATGGTATGCATTGGAGCTTGAGCCTATAACTCATCTCACTATTTTAGTTATCGATGAAAATTTCCATTTTCTCCTTTTCAGGAATATCCCGAGGATATCGTGAAACCACACGCTGCCAACGTTGAAGGAATATGATGAATGTTTCATTGTTTTTCTGTTTCATATTAGCATGGTAATAGCATGTTGAATGTTATAGGAATATTGAGTTATGAATTTGTTAACTAGTTCATCAAATGATCTGACAGGAGGTGTGATTTTGGATAAACATTCCATTGTTTGTCCTCCCAAATTTTGTGGGAATAACCTCATCAGATAGGTGTCATCATGAGAAAATTCAAGACTCATGGTGCAAAATTCTTGAACATGATCACAAGGATCACTTTTCCCATAGTATTTGTCAAATTTTGGAATGTCTGAGTTTGGAGGAAAAGGGACCATGTGCAATCTCTTGTCAAAAGGATAAGGACAAATTTCCTTTAGTGAATACCGTACTGTTGTCCCTTGTTGCATGTCTTACATTTGTCTTCATAACATTTGCATTTGTTGAGTAAGGGCAAGCAAAGGCGCATTGTTTTGCTAAGGGAAGACTTCTTTCCTTGCATTAATCTTGGGTTGAAATGGTGTATGGAATGATATATTTTGCTCGGGGATGTGTTGCTCAGGGATGTTTTGTCTTGGTGTATTTTGTTCTGGTATGTTTTGTTCAAGATAATCTTGCTCAGGGTCGCATGCTTCCCCTTCTCGTTGTCGTTCTTGATATTCGTAATGTTGAAATCTTGTTCTAAACATGTATGTGTCAAAGTATTTTTCCTTGTCATTTTCCATGAGTCTTTCCACAAGTTTTTGAAATGAAGCACTCTCTTGATATTCTTGAAGAAGTTCCTCAGAAATTTCGGTGTCCTCTAGATTTGGATGCTCGAAAGGATTGATAATCTCTGATTCATGCTGGATTCTATTTACATTTCACTTTGTTTTGTTGAGAGTGAGTAACAACAGGCATCTAGTAGAAGCTTTCTGTGATAAAGGGGATAAAATCTTCTTCGATGTGTTGCTCAGGGGTTGGTGCCTCAAATTGGCGTATGTTGTAAGTGATGCACTCGTCGGGAAGGAGTGCAAGATTGATCTTTCCTCCACGGTTTATGATTTGACTGAATGCGGATTTTTGACAATATGCCCTAGTCTTCAAAGGTTCTTTGTCAAATTCATTGGATTTGTTCTGGATATAGAGTCATATGTGATGATGAAATGTTTGATGAGATTTGAAGAGTTGACGATTGATGTATAAAAATTTATTTCTTTTGGTAAATTTGGAAAAACTTGGTTGTTGTTTCTTCAACTTAGTATTACGTTAAATATTCTTTCTTCTCAAAATATGAGGATTAGTCATGCATAAGTGATTAATGGTTTCCTTTGAGTTGTTTTGGATTCAGTTTATCTTGTTTTGAAGACTCAAGTTTTACTTTATCAAAGTGAAGGTTTAGATGCCCCCTCACAAAAAAGCATGTCAAATGATATGTATAAAGTTTCCCGATATGGAATCTTGATTTGACAACCTGAATTTTTTTGGAACAAGTGTTTTTGGGATAAAATCCATGAGATAAGAAAGGACCTATTTGTCACTTGTGATGATGTTTCCCGATTTTGATAGGATAGATATGTTTATCGTGCAATTAGTTTTGGATGCTTGGACAACTTTGGTTTGACTAGAAATTTGCTCTAGAAATAGTTTTCAATACTCTGTTTTTGATATTTTGTTTTGACGAAAAATGAAGTTGATGAAAGGAGGTTTCCAAAAATGTTTTCAAAATTTTCTAAATTTATCTCTATTTTGCCCCTTGTTTTTCTGGTTTTGATCACGCGCTAAAACAGAGACCCTATGCACTACAAAAGTTTCTCAAAGCGCTAAGGAAAATACCCCACGCGCTAAGCTGCCCTAGTCTACGCGCTAACTATTTCTAATAGTAAATTTGGTTTCTGATTTGTTTTCAAAGTATCATGTGCTAATATGAGCCACTGATGCGGTAATGTTTGTACCTAACGCACTAAAGTTTGACTTCCACGCGCCAAGCTGATACTCCGATGTGCTAAGATGTTTTCGATATGCACTAATTGTTACTACTGTTTCTAAATTTTCATGAAGCGCTACTATGAATACTTGATGTGTTATTCACCAAAAGTGATAACCCAAGAACACTTGCAATCCTTCTATGAAATGGCCAATTTTAGTCTACAAAACACATCAGGGCTTGGACAACATAACATAGGACCCTAATTGATCCTCCTGCACTTCAGGTTCTGCTAGACCTAGGGGGGGACACCCTTTTGAATGCATTAAATACAACAATTACAAACACATAACTACATCAACACTAAGCAGATAGAGCATTCCACAAACTCACCCAATTTAAAAACACACTACAAATTGGCTAGATCTGTATAAATCATAAATCAAAACAGAGCTTGGAATGAGAAGAACACACCCCTAAACATAAAGGGAAATAGATTTGTCCTTAAATTGAATTAATCTGAAGCTATCCCCAAATCTGCAAGACCAGTGCATTGTTCATTGGGCAACAAAGTCACACATAGAACCGTAAATGTGCATCCTAGTCACAAATTGGTTCTCCTTAAATGATATTCCTGCATTAACACCTTATTCTAATGCATTACTCAATTTATTCACAGAATTATCAGATCTGGGACACATATTTCATTTATTCATGACTAATTACAGAGTTTAAAACTTTCATTGAAGGATACCCACAAGCAATCACACAACCTCCTTGAAATTGATAAATTTCATCCTCCTTGAGGATTAAATTCATAATAATGAAATACTTACACAAAGACAATACTGTGGGAATTTTAATCATGCCTGACACAAGTAAGACTTGGAACTAAGAAACCACATCTACAACACTGCATTGCAATCTCTATACCCTGAAAAGATCCATAGAATTGTACACATTTGGGTCAAGACATTCAAAAAATGGAAACCATGAAAACTGGAGCACTTCTCACAAAATTTTGGAACCCTTACAATTGAGAAGAATTGAGAATAAGAAGAGGAGGGAAAGATCAGAATCCATCAAAACATGCCATGTGTCTTCTTTTTCCTTAACTGCAAAAATATCTTGTTCATTCCCATGGAACCTGCTCTCAAATATCCCATATCAATTGAAACAAACTACCTTGTCAGATTCCTTATCCCAAGAGCTTTCCGACGATATATAATACTTAGTATTTTGGCCAAAAATTGAGCCCTGAGCGAATTAATTCTTCAAGTGTGCACAATCATTTAAATTTTTCATTTTTTAATATATTTGAAACTATATCATTAATCTAATTTTAATTTTAATTTTTTGGCCCTTTTTATGCCTTGATGCCCTACCACGTGGTGGTCTCTGATTGGTCAATGGGGTCCACTAGGCACCACCTCAGATGACACCTCACCCTCTGCCACTTATCTGTCCACCTGTACACCATGCATGTGCCACGTCACCACCATCTATGCACCACTGGGATGAGACCTGCCTGCTGGACCGCCATGTCACATTGCCACCTAGCTTTCACCATTTCGCAACCCTTAACCTTCGTGCATCTTCAAGCTCTGAAATCGAATAGGCTATTGATCTGCTCGGAACCTGCTTGTTCTTTACCTCGGTTTTCGTGCACATGGATTTCGCTATTTCGCAAAGGGTATTTTTCGATCATCTTACCTTCGTGAATCAACGCGAGTCATTGATCTTCTCCAAACCTGCTCGCTAGTTAAGTCAGCCTTTCTCTGCAAAATTTTGCCCAGCTGCCTCGGGAACTGTGCTTGCATGGGTCCACATGTCACCATTTGTCGCCTTCTCGGTCACCTTGTGATCCACACCCGCGCACGTGGGGTCCGCCTGGGCGCCCAACGAGCACAGTCCATCAAAATACCAAAGCTTTGATACTTATGAATGGGTGGAGCTTTGCTTATAAATGCCAAAATATTACATTGCCTAGCAAATGTGAGATAAAACAATTCGCCTGGGACTGCGTATTTTTTGAAAATTTTCAATATGAAACTTCAAGTTTGCCAGTATGCACTTTCTTTACACCATTCCACAGCCCTTTTCCTAGTCATGAGACTTTGGCTTAACAGCTGCCAATGGCGATTTACTGAAAACTCCATGTTTGCTCCACATACCACGCAAGGGAGCTAGGGGGTTTGAATGCTGTTGCATTTGTTTGATGGTTTCTGGTGCTGCCCCTAACTTCAACCACATGACACTTTGGCTTCTGCAGGCTCCTTCAAACACTACATAAGCTTTGCAAATTCCTTCAAACACCATGTGCCTATCAATTTGCATTTGACTGTTATTTTCAGTACTGGACTTTGGGAAAATGACTTTACACTAGCCAAATCTACACTTTTGGAAGTTTAAATGCCTACACCAAAACCCATGGCAGCAGGGAGGAAGCAAGGATTGCTGGCAAGGGTCAAATTTGTATTTATATAGAGTTTGCAGCCTTTTGCCAAAGCCATGCAAGAAGGGAGGACTTTTACACTTACATTGGAACTGAAATTCTTAAAACTTATTCCATGCCTCCATCTTCAACATGTTGTGCTGCCACTCCAATTCAATGTGCTAGGGAATTCTTGATTGTTGTTTGCATTTGCTGAAGTATTTATTTTAGTCTGTTCCACATGGGAGGTGGAATGTTAACAAGGTTGTGAAGTTTGGGAGCTTCTTCTGCCCTTTCCACCAGCCATAACATGAGAGGAGGGAATAGCTGTAGGTTTAAAAACTATTACTTGCATTTGCATAGAAGTTTGCAGCCCCTTCAACACCTTCCACACTGCTATTGCACCACACAAGGAGAGAATGCTGCCATTTTGACTTGGCAATGCATCTGCTGGAGTTGCTATGTTTTTACAATGTCATTGCTATTTGCTTGAAAGATTTAATTAATTGTCTTCAAACACCACTCTACGAAAAGGGAGATTGCTTCCAATGTGCACTTTCTAGGAGTTCATTTCCTCTTTTATACATTGCATAAGTCGCCAAAACACATTTGGCTGAATGTTTCAAAAGGCCTTCTCAAAACACATCCCATTTATTTTGCACTCACATGCCAATTGCATTATAAGATATACTTGGCTTAATAAAACTGAACATTCTTGCCTCCAACTACAAATAGCTTACACATTAGCATGAATTTCAGACCATTTTGATATAATATTTAATGCACGATCATTTATCCAGGTTGGGCCCCAAAGTGGGTCCGGCTAAAAAAAATTTTGTTTTCATGCACCTGGCCTCTGGAAACGCTTCAAGAACCTCAAACACACCTCTAGAAATGATCGACATCATTTTTGGATCATTAAACTGAGCTTCATGACTTTTAGGCAATTACGCCACATTTTCGCATTTAATCACGAAGACATAAATTTCAAAGTGGTCAAAACACCTTTCTGGACCTCACCATTTGACAGGCCTGTACTCTGATATACAAGCATGAACTCTACCAAACGGTTTCTCAAGACGAGTCCTGAGTGAAGAGATATTAATAGCCAAAAATGCCCAACAGGCTTTGTTGACATTGCAAACCTGATGAAGTCAACGTTCTGGCAACACATGATGCCTTTCTCAAAAATATCAAACGACCTCCGTAGACCCTCAAATTTGAAACATAGGTACCTTAAAGTACATATTAAATATTTGAATTCTCAGTTTGACAAAAAGTCTGACTGGATGCAAATGGTGTGCTCACAAAAATGGCTACATTAACTGATAAAGCACTGAAAGTACGGATAACTAAAAATGATGGTTAAATGAACTCTTTTGAAAACCGATCAAACGGATTGACAGAGGCTTGAAATTTGAGGCAACTTTTACACTTATGCGAAACAAGGACTAAAACCACACAAATTGCAAACAAATTTGGCTTCAAAAACTGAGCAAATGGATTCATCAAGGCTTGAAATTTTGTAGTCTAACTCACATTTATGCATACAATCCAATCCACTTTGAATTTAATCATTATGGTCAACAGGGAAAAAGATACAAACACTCAAAATAGGCTACTCAATAAAATCTGCATTTGTGCCAAAAAATGCACTTTCAGCTCACCCCTCGAAATGGGTACCTGGTAAACTTGTCCAAATTGAAATCTAAAAGTTGCACATCACTGCATAGGCCAAATGAAAGGTGTAGGACAATTTTCCAAGCCTTACCCCTTGAAAATCAACTAGCTCCATTTTACCCTCTCTTTAACTAGGCCATTCAAACTGACTCATTTGGAAATGCAAAGTAAAAATTTGAATTGGGCCTAAAAACTTGACTCAAATTTTAATGAGTCCCAACATGACACGCTAAGGATAAATTGTGATGTGCTAAGGTATGGTGGATACGCGCTAAGATGTTGCTCTTATGCGCTAAACTGCCCTGGTTTGACTGTGTTCTGTGATTTTGGTGTTTTGCCTTAAGTTTTTAGTGTTGATGGATGATTTTTTGAAGTAACAAATGCAAACACAACACAAAATACATAACCATTCTTTCCTAATCTAAACAATAAGTGTATATTCTACGAGGATGTGTTCAAATCCCCAATGTTTCAACAAGGTTGGTTACAAAGAATACACTTCAAAAAGACTCTTTATTCAAGGGTCATAAGTAATACCATAGCCCACTAGTCTCGATACTCCGTCAGCTCAAACAACCATGTCACCCCCTCGAGGGTGCCCCTTTTTTTGCCTTTTGCCAGAAATTAACTCAAAGTGAATTGCTTCACAATTGAGTAGTTACCTTGGGAGATATATGGTGAGTAATCTTGGGGGCGGATTCCTCCCAACCCTTGCACTATTATATTACAAATGTCTGGTTACTGACTTGGCTCAAGGTTTCTATTTCTAAGGTTCATAATCAGGCTTCCTATTCGGCCATTAGTGATAAACTCCCTCAGGAGGCTTCCCAACCTTTAGAACAAAGGCTTTACGTATCTCAAGGATATTGGGGGAAGGCTAACCATTGAAAAGGACTTTTGTCACTTTCAACTTTTGATTATAGTGGGTTAAAACACTTGGCGTCAAAGTCGTTTCCCACTTAGGTCGTTCCCTTCACACCAACCATGAATGGCTTTAAGAGTTTTTAAACCCCTCGGGAAGGTAGGCCTGCTAAAGGATGTAAATGCTATATGACTGAAAGCGCAAGAGTAGTCTGGCTTTTTGATCACCCAGTTAAGGGGAGAGCATATACCTTCTACTTTCGAGACAAAGCAAACAAGGTTGTTTTTACCTTTCAAGTCAATGATTTTTCTAAGATCTATATGGAGATCTTGCTCCACAAAAACATGAAGTTTATTTTGACCTTTCACGGCAATGATTTTCTGATCTATTGAAAAGAAAGGGTCAACAAAGTAAATATGATGTTTTGTCAACAAAATAAATCGATCCGAAGGGGAAAATCTTCCCTCTTTGGTTGCAAATGACCTTTGAACTTTGTGTGATTCTTTACTTTGCTAAAACCTAAAATGGATCCTTTTATACACCAAAGGATGGTGAAATTCTTTTTAAGCCTTTTGATTTTGCAAAAATGAAACTTTGTGTTGTTCTTTTTAGAGCCCAAATTGAGAAATTTTCTCCTAGAAAAGCAAGAAAAATTTCTTTGTTGTTCTTTTTATTTGCTCAACATAAAAGTGAGTTCAATTTTATTTAAACAAGAAAAGAAATAAATTTGAAGTTTATCTAACTTAAAAAAAGTTACTAAAAATTTAAACTACTTTAATTTTAGCCTAAATAGAATAGATTCAAAACCTGTAATCAAAATGTTAGTAACCTGTAGAAAACCAGTCAATTAGTTAGCAAAAGGTGAGTTCCGTGGACTTCTACAAGTCTAAATTTTACCTTCTGTTATAAATTACTTTTCTGTTTTTTGTCTGTGATGCGCTACAAAACAGACTATAAGCGCTACAGGATGACCGAGATGCACTGTTCTGTTTCCCAGATGCGCTATTCTATGTTTCTGATGCGCTAGTCTATGTTTTTGAGGCGATGTTCTGTGTTTCTTCTGCGCCAAGACCTACAGGAAAAGGTTAATAAACATGATGCGCTAAGGTAAGAACTTGATGTGCTAGAGGATGTACCCCACATGCTAAATAGAGTATAGGATGCACTATAATGTTAGCGAGATGCGCTACATAATATGCTCCATGAGCTGATTCCTGTTTCCCACGTACCTGCAAAAGTGGTTAGATTCAAAAACCGATTTGATATATGGGGTTGGTCCCCATGGTGGGGGCCAGAAATGTATGCGGAAAAAGTTGGTCAATAGAACTTAAATTATGAAAAATGAAGCCTAAGGAGCCTTGTCCACACACCCACATGACTTCTTGGTGCAAGCTATGGAGTCATGAAGGATGACTCAACTTCCCAAGGCTGGTTCCATGGTTCTCTATCTCACAAGGTCCCTCAAACCAATGTCTTTGCTCTCATATCACTGAGCAAAGTGGTTTAGTGATGACAAATGCAAGAACGAGGGATGCTTTGGTTGATTTTAACATGAGAAAGCAACCTATTTATGCATGATCCTACAAATTAAATGAACTAGATTATAAGATGACAACATTAGTAGTGATACTATCCTAACATGATATACTAGTTATATAGTTAAGCTATTGATAAAAGAAGCAATCTAAAATGATTATTAAATTAATTCTTATTTGCAAAGAGAGAGACTAAATGTGATAAAGTTGAGCATTAGTATGATACTAAGAGCTTGCATATATGAAAATGGAGGAATGAGAGCTCTATTTATAGCAAAAATAGGGCAATGGATGGCCAGGATTGAAAGAGTTAATCAAGGGTTGAGTTTGAAAGTTGCTCAATCCATGTTCACAATTTTCACCAATGAAATGGTGACAATTGGCAACATAAGATTGGTTGAGAGGAGATGTAAGAAGCATTAAATGCTTGAGAAGACCCAATGGTTACCTTAGGGGGTAAGGGTTAATGTTAGGTTAGGATTACCCATTGGATAAAGCTTTTACCCAAAGGATAAACTCTTGTGCAAAGGATTAAGGACTAACTATGGTGAAAACAATAAATGCTTGATGAGACCCTTGGGTTACATGGAGGTTGAGTTTAGAGAAAGTCTTTAATCATGTTGGAGGGTTGAGTTAACCATTAATGGTTTGGAAGACTTTCAAAGTTAAGTTGTTGAAGCCTTTAATGGTTTTCAAAGACTTTGAGGGTTTGAGAAGTGACTTCCCCTTGCTTAGGGATGTGACAATATTTAGGAGATGGGTTATGCTAATTTAGAAGTGATTAGAAGAGTCTAGAAGGGGGTTAGGAATAGGGTTTAGGAGGCAAGTGGGAGATGTAGTATTTTGCAAGTGGATGGAGAAATAATAGGATTTAATTGAAATAAAGTTAATTTAATTCAATTTGGTTGCAATTTGGGAAATTAAATAAATTAGATTTATTCAATTTAGGGTAAACTATTTAATTAAGTTTTAATTTAATTAAAAAGTGGATAGAATCGATTTAATTGAATAAAATGATTTATCCCATTAAATGGTAAAAGAGGTTTAGTGAATTTAATTTAAATAAGTTGAGTAATTTAATTAATTAGATAGAGGAATGTGAGTGATTCAATTAAATTGGGTTTAATTAAATAGAGGAATGAACATAAGATATTCATTTAGGAATATGGTCTTTTTTATATGTCTACAATTATTATTATTATTATTATTATCACTACTGCTACTACAACTATGCTTATTATTATGAGTAATGTTAGTTTTGAAATGATAAATAGAATGGGGTTGAAAATATTTTAAATAAGAAAATAATTAAATAGTGGTAACACACTTGTGAGGTTATAATTTACTTGAAAATTACTTATTTTCACAATATTCTAATTGAGCACATGGTGTAGGAAAAAAGTGAAGATTCTAAAACAAAATTCAAGTTCAGATTTTTAAATGCATGGTCAAATGTAAATGCCACTATGACAAGTTGTAAGGAATATGTCTTGCATGAAAATATTTTGTTGGGAAAAAATCTCAAATTCAAATTTCGAATGCATGGTCAATTGTAACCCCCCCACTATGACAACAATCATTTTGCATGAAATTAATTTTGAAATTACTTATTTTCTCAATATATTAATTTAGGACATGTTCTAGGAGGAAATGAGAAGGTTCTAGAAGAGAATCTCAATTCAAATTTTTTGCATGTAACCCCCACTATGACAATAATCATTTTGCCTGGAATTAATTTTGGAAAAGAATCTCAAAATCAATTAATTTTCTTGGTAGTGGGAAAATGACTCTCTTTTCTATATAATGGATTTTTGAAATGGGAAGTTCATTGGTGTTTTTGATAAAGTAGTTTTGGTATTCTTGCATATCATGTTAGTGGTAGGAGGAATTTGGTACGCATATTTTATTGTAGGAGATAATATTTTGTTAGGCGTTTTGGGAGGAGATCTATACCAGGTTGTAGGGCATGGATCTAAGGAACATAGATGGGCAACAAGAGTTGATTCAACAATAGGGAATTCACTCATTTAGCATATCCAGGTTCCCTCCTTTCTTACCGCATGATTTATCTATTCAAATGAGGGCGGGGATTTCTTTTATATGCATGTTGTATAGAGAAAAATTATGTAGTTAGAGGGAAATGATTTTTACATTTTGTTTAGATCAGGAAAAAGGGAGGGTTGAATATTATAGAGTTTTGTATTTCTCTTTTGTTTTTAGATTTCAATAAGAAAATATATGTGCATGTGGATGGATGTGTCTATCTTATTCTCGTTTAGATCAAGAAGTTCTCTTTTAAAAAATGTGTATATGATTGTATTTTTATAAAAACCCTCAACTCTTTTTTACAAAACCTTATCTTTACTTAGTCTCTTTCAAAATAAACAAATGATTGAATAAATAAATGAATAGTGTTTTGTTGACCTTTAGCAAGTTAGTTTTTTTTTTTTCGTTTCAAAAAATTATATACAAATGTGGTTAATAATTTATCTTCTTTTGTATGAAACCCTTCCTTTATATTCAATTATTTACTATCTTAGTGGTTAAAGGAAAAATATATAATTCTATTGACCAAGAAAAAATAAATAAATAAACAAGAATTAAAGTTCATTTTATGTTGTTCATTTATATTTATATTCTAAATAGATTTGTTGATTTAAGATTATTTATTTAAGATTAAATTTAATAATCAAAAACTATTATAAAAAATATATATGTTATTTAAAAATATTATATATATATATATATATATAGAAATTTAAATTAAATTTTATATGGGGGGAGAGGGGTCGCAACCCCCCCCCGTGAGACCTCCTCCCCTTTCAAGATATATATATATATATATATATTAAATAAATAAAACCAATTTAGTTTTAAAATCAATTTATTTTATTTGTTAAATAAAAATAATTAAAAATTTATTACAATGTTAATTTATATTTTTTTTTTTTTTTTTTTTGGGGGGGGGGAGAGTTATTAAATAATGAAAAGTATTTTAGTAAAATTAGGGACATAGTTTAGAGCTTATAATAAAAAATTTAATTAGTAGTTGAAATTTAATTATATTTTCAGATTAAGATTAATTCTCAAAAAGACTGTTTAAACCATTAAATTTAATTTAAGTATTATAAATAATCTTAAATTTTATGATCTAAGTTTAATAAAATTAATTAAAAGAGACTTATTATAATAAATTATTTTCTTTAATGTATAGTAAATTGGATTATTAAAATATTACAAGAAAATTTAAGCGGAATGGGTCTAACTCATTTTAATGGATCCCTTATTAGAGTTTTAATATGGAAACTTAAGTTGCAAATATGGACTTCCCTTAAATAGATATTTTATTTCTAATGAGTTTAATTATCTCCTCAATAATGGGAAAAGAGTCCCTTTGGCTTTTTGGAAGAATAAATATTGCATAAGGCAAAAAGAGGTAATTAACACTTATGGAATTCAAATAGGTTAAGAGATCTATCATATTGAATTAATTTCTCTTAGGATGTGGATACAACTGTTAAATCTCCCTATTAAATAAATTAGTTTGACTTAATAAAATAGAATAAGGAAGAAATGATATTTCATTAATGATACACTTATAGTATTGGTTATTTTTCATAAGTGTCACTAATTAGTCCTAAATGATTCTAAAAGTAACTAAATCCTAATAGGCACTCAGTACATTCAAATATTTAAGTTCTTTATTATTGGTCTCCTGAATTAGCGTATAGTATTAAAGGTTAAAGGGATTTACCTCCTAAGTAAATGTGTTTAGATTCATAGTACCTTTTATGCATTCCAAGAAATATGAATTAATATTCGGTTAAAGATTTCTCCAATTCAATAAATCGAATATTTGATTGTTTCCTTACGAAAAGTTAGAGAATACAAGGCTACTGTGAATAGTCAAATCTATTAATAATTTACATAATTGAATCTTCTAGCTTTTAAGGCTCATAAGAGTAGTAAAAGGAGAAGTTACATTTATATTTCAAGTAATTAGTATAGATAAATTTGATTAACATTTAAATTTAGAAGTGAATTTCATAGTCAAATCTTCATATAATTTAAAATGGAATAATCTGTTTGTATAAATTAGGATGTAAAGAAATCTTAATAGTCTTAGCATATGGAATAAAATAAAAGCTGACATATTTTTATGTAAAATTTCTAAACTTGACCTACCTTGCGGATCTCAACTTAGAACTTATATTTTGATGTAAATGTCTAATGGAACTTAGTTTCGAAGATGAAATAAGGATAGAAATTCGTTGTTCTAGATTATTGGGTCCTTATCCTCTTCATGAAAATGAATTTTGAAGAAATCTATTCCATGATCACTCAGGGAATTTTTTAAATTGGAGTAAATTTTAGGATTCGACATTAGCTCACTTTTAAGAATTTGAAATTGAAAGGGTGATTATCTATAGGAAATACCTAAGGATAAAGTCAACGTTACTTAAAGTGAAGAAAAAGTTAGTTATAATTTTGCAAATGATTTGGGATTAGTTCAAAAGCAACTAGTGTCATGGTGAAAAGGGAGGAGGAGATCAAGTGGAAATCTTTACCCTCCTCAATAAAAGAGTGCAAGTTTCACAAAGGATCCTCTTCAACCTCTTTCACACATTACATTTAAAAGAGGGGGGTTGAATTCACTAGATCCAATATCAATGGAAAGAGACTGAATTCTAAGTGAATTGACAATGAATTTGGAAAGTAAAAGTAACCCCTCTTTTAGAATGGATAGGATGAATTAAGTGAATTGAGACTAAGTATAAAGATGGAATAGAAATGATTATAAATTGAGATAGAAATGCAGGATGAAGTTGTGCACCTGGAATTGGCAGTAAAATGTTGAGACGAAGCTCCCCTATAAATTCGAGTGAAAGTTGTCTCGACCGTGTTGAAAATGTACTTGGTCGTTCAAAAAATCTGAACAATGAAAAGGGTTTTTTTGTCTCTGAAAATGAAGCTTAAACCTGCAACCTACACACATAAAAGAGAGGAAATGTTGTTGGGATTGGGGGTTTTCCTTCAGGTCAAACCCCAGTTTTGGATTTAACCAAATGATGAAAAGTACTTGCAAGTAAATGAAAGTAAATGACTGAAATAGAATTCACCTTAAGAGAGGATGCAATTGAAATATTGATAGAGTTGTTTGAAAGGATATGTAGAATTTAATGCTTTGAATGTTGATAGAGATATCCTCTTCAATGGTTGAATCCTTGACTTGAATGCAACACCTAGTCTTGAAAGGAGACATGTGATGCTCAATGCTTGAAAGGAATTCCTAAATGCTTGATTTCACTTCTTGAACTTATTGAACTCCTTCACTTATCAAACTTATTCACTTTATTGAACTTCTTGACTTATTGACCTCTGCAAATGAGAGGGGAAAAATGTCTTATATACTTGCCAATTAGGGTTTGTAACTGATTTTCCATCTTAGGCTAACATAGGAAACCTTTTCTCACTTCTCATGAACAAGCCCAATGCAGGACTTAAGTGGAGGGGGGCCAAAAAAGGGCAAGGACAAGGGTGCCACACCCATGTCCTTCCCTAATCCAGGAAAAGAAGTGTAGAATGTGAGGAAATGCATGTTTTGAGAGGTGCAATCATGTTTCGAGTCTCCAATTAGGCTTAGGGATTTTCTTCGCCAATGTGAAGACCCAAAAGTGGTAAAAAATTGCAAGGTCACAATTTATGACGTTACATTTAGCCCCAACTTTTGTGGGAGTATAAGAATACACCAATATTACCAGTAAAGTACAAGGAAACAAGATTGAAAGAGTTTCACCATGTCAAGGAGGCAAGATGCACCAAGCCCTCAATTGACTAAGGATCTTACGACTTCGATTGACAAAGTAAAAGGGAAGATCAAAAGGGAAGAACCATGACTACAAGTAGTAAGGTTCCGCTTACTATGAGTCTTGAAAAAGAAAAGATACCAAATAATCACAAAGTAAGGTCAAGTTCACTAAGTAACTCTAAGTATCAAGAAAAAAAATATGAGTGGAGTGTATGCCCCTACGTTAAAATGATCGTGCACTCCTTATCAGGAGTGATTGCTTTAAGGTAGGATACAACCAAGAGAGAGAGAGAGAGTGAGGAATCATGTTATCACAAGGATTTAGCCCCCAATTGAGGACTAAACCCAAGGATGATGAACACAAAACACAAAGAATGAGGTAGTTTCTCTTTCCTAGGGGTTAGCATGTTGTATAATAATGCATTTATATCATGTATATATATGCATATAATAGTCATCATTCCCCAAAGAAAAGAAAATAAATTGGAAGAAAGGGAACACATGTGTCTTTTGAGTCAACATGAAAGAGAACAAAATAGATCTCAATGATTTGCATCATCCTCAAGTAGACTTTACTAGGGACAACAAATAGAGGACTAGGGATACACATAGAAGAATGGTCACAAAAGAGCAAGAAAAGAGAGAGAGGTAGAGGATCTATGGTGCTAATGTAGCTAGTCTAGCACGACATCCACCTCTCGATCTTGCTGATCACTATTTTAGGAAGGCGATAAACAAGCCAAAGGAGTGATATTGAGCATAGTAGATGGAGCTATCACAAGATACAAACAAGGACTATGTGTTAGATAGATCAGATAACCAGTGAACACCTAAGAGAGGGGGGGTGAATCAGTTGTTAACAGATTATAGAACTTTAAGCATTAAAACCTTATTACCAAAATAGAAGATATAACAGTTTAGGACAAATATAAACCACAAATAATTTACCAACCATCCACAAAATATAACACCAATATTTGTATGTGGAAAACTAGGTAAAGGGAAAAACCATGGTGGGAAGCCTACCCATAGTTAGATAATACTTCTATAGTAAGTATGTGATTACAAATAGAGGGGCCTACACATTTAGGAAGGGGAATAGCCTAGAGCACATTTTTCATCACAAAAGGAACCTCAATGACTAGAATATAAATCTAGACCACAACTCAGAAAGAGGAGTGAACTGCAAGGATAACATCTCCTATACCTGAATATAGTTCTGGTTAAGCGCAGTACCAAAGGTCTTAAACCTCTTTCACCAACCCAATTTTATCACCTATGATCAACCAAAATATCTACATATTACAACCTTATTCACACACAAATAATCCTATATCCCAAAAAACTACAATCTACAAAGAGATCTTATATCATATTTATACCAACCCGAGACCTAAAAAATTAGGTCGGCCACCTAAAAGATAATACAATAAATTCATAACATAAACCCATAATGCAATGATCAACCAAGTCAGCCTATGACTGAAACAACATAATCCAATCAATAGATCCAACTAGAAACACATCAGGATCATCCACTAATAGATTACATAAATCGGTCCATAACCTAGCATAATAAGATAGCATTAGGTCCAGTCCAAAATACACACCACCGATCAACAGGAATGTGAGCAAGATAATAAACAACATCTTGAAATCCATCTAGAAGCCACAACAACACCACTTATCAAGTGCATCAAAATATCTTCAACATTTACCTCTACCAGTGACCAAAAGACTTACTAGAACAAATGATAGCTCTTGAGTCATCAAATCCCAAACCAACTGATCATGATACACATCTAAATAGCATGAATGATAGATTCAAAGCAATTCCATAAACTGAAGCATACCGGAGCATACCAAATCAATATCATAATTCAACCTCTCTACCGGAACCTATGAGAAACTGGTAAACCAAAATAGCCGATGTTTCCATCAATGACAAAATATCAATGCAACACATAATCAATTCCTCTAGTTTTCTAACAATCACCCTTTTTGGCATTGATGGCAACACTAGATGTGGAAAACATCCAAGTGCCAAGAAATGCCAAACAAGTTTCCCCTAAAGGAAGACAACCAAAAATCTCCCATAAGATGATATTAAAATGAAGTTAGCAAACTCCCCCTGTGAATGATATCCCTATTAAGCTCTGATCTCACTTTGACTTATATTCTATTAAGCTCTATTTTTCACATATATCTCTCCCCCTTTGACATCAATGCCAAAGATCTGACATAAACATCAAATAAAAATCATGAATCCATTGAACCACACAGCTGACTACTCCCCCTAAGTAGTAGCACCAACACATCAATCTAGAATGAATAGTAGCTCTATAGATGCATACCAGACTGATGCCAATCAACATCACTCAAGTCTCTATCGGAGGGGCAGAAACCCCCAATCTATCTCTGAAGTACTCAAATGATTCCTTAGGTAAAGGTTTAGTGAAGATGTCTGCAATCTGCTCTTTAGTGTTCACATAAATCAGTCTGACTTCATTTTCTTCCACGTTCTCCTTCAAAAAGTTGTACTTGATAGATATGTGCTTTGTCTTAGAATGAAATACTAGATTCTTTTATATGTCAATAGAAGCAGAGTTATCATAGTGAATAACTATTGGTTCATTACAATCCACCCTTATATCCTTGAACATTTTCTTCACCCATAGAACTTGTGTATAGTTAGTAGCAGGAGCAACATACTCAGCTTCAATAGTAGATAAAGAGGTACATGACTACTTCTTGCTGATCCATGAAACAAGTTTTTTTCCAAAAACGAAATCTCCACCGGATGTGCTCTTTCGGTCATTAACATCTCTAGCCCAATCTGCATCTATATATGCACATACTGTAAAATCATCATTTTTAGGATACCACAAACCATATTCAGTTGTTCCGCACTCTCGTGAGTCTCTGTAGGATCACTCTGATATCTTGATACAATACAAATTACATTCATTATATTTGGTCTAGTCTAAGTTAGATATTACAAACCTTCAATCATAAACTTGTACCTTGTAGGATTTACCAGTGTTGATGCATTTATCTTAGTCAATTTCTCACTTGTAACCATACGAGTACCAACCGGTTTAGAATTTTCCATACCAAATTTCTTCAACAACTCCCTAGCATACTTACTTTGACATATGAAAATACCTTTATTAGTCTCAGTAATCTGCAAACCTAAGAAAAATTTCATCTCCCCAATCATACACATCTCAAATTCAATCTTCATATTATCAAAGAATTCTATACATAACTTATCCTCACCTCCAAAAATGATATCATCAACAAAGACTTCAACAATCAATATGTCATCATCAATGATCTTATAATATAAATTACTATCTGTATTACCTTTAGTGAAACCAAGCTTCAAAATATATTTATCCAATCTTGCATACCAAGCTCTAGGGGCTTGTTTCAATCCATATAAAGCTTTCCTTAACCTGCTAACCATGTTTTTGTCATCTGAAAGTGAAAATTGATCAGGATTCTCAATGTAAACATCCTCTTCAAGATTTCCATTCAGAAATGCACACTTAACATCCATCTGATAAACGTTGTTGTTCTTATGGACAACATAAGCAAGAAATAATCTCACATCTTCAAACCTAACTACCAAAGCAAAAGTCTCATCATAATCAATTCCTTCCTTCTGATAATATCATTTACAAACCAATATAGCCTTATTCCTTACAACTTGTCCATCTTCATTCAATTTATTCCTAAAAACCCATTTAGTCCCAATAACATTCTTATTTTTAGGTAGGGGAACTAAAGTCCATGTACTATTCTTTTCTATTTGATCTAATCCCTCTTCCATATCTTTTATACAACATTCTTCTTTACATGCTTCAATTGATAATGTCAATTCAATTTTAGAAATTAAACATACATTTTCAGCTTCCAACCTTCTTCTTGTCATCGCTGCTTTATTCTCGTCTCCAATGATCTAATCTTCTAAATGATTTAACCTAACATACTTAGGAGTCTTCCGATTTTTTGTTCCTCTACTTTGATCCTCAATTACTATTGAATTTTCTGATACTACCAGAGTAACTGGTTCAATATTTTGTTCTGGTATAGGTGTTACCGGTTCAGTTATGATCTTTCCACTTCTGGTTCTCTCTCATAAGTTCTGATTTGACCTTTGTACTACTCATCCACCTTGACATTAGCATTTTCCACAGTTTTTTGTAATCTTTTGTTATAACATCTATATTCTTTTCTTTCATTAGAATAAACAAGAAATATCCCTTCATCACATTTAGGATCAAACTTTCCAATGGAATCATCTCTTTTGATATAGTATTTACTATCAAAGATTCTGAAATACTTAATTGTAGGTGTATGACTAAACCACAGCTCATAAGGTGTCTTACTAGTGTCTCCATTGATATGAACTCTATTGAATGTGTATATCATCATACTCACAACTTCTCTATAGTAGATAGGAGGCATATTATCTTCCATCATCATAGTTCTAGCTGCATCCAAGATAATTTTGTTCTTCCTTTCCACAAATTCATTCTGTTGAGGTGCTGAGGGTGTAGATAATTATCTCCTTATCCCATTCTTTTCACAATAATTGTTAAATTCACTGGATGTGAATTGTCCACCCTGATCATCTACTTCTATGTTAAGAATTTAATCTTCAATCACGTCTCTGTCTCAACTTTAGCTTTAAATATTTTAATTTTTTTGAATGCTTCAAATTTATCCCTTACAAAAGTAACCCACATCATTCTAGAATAGTCATCAATGATTAGCATAAAATATCTATGACCATGAAAATTTGTGATTCTAGCAGGACCACATAAATTAGTATGAATGAGATCAAGAAAGTCATTATATGTGGCTTGTATACTCTTAAAAGAAGTTATGACTTGCTTTCACTTTTGATATTCCTTGCATACCAGATTATAGGGCTTCATAATCTTAGGTATATCTCTAACTGCCTTAGTAGAACTGATATTTACAATGCAATCAAAATTCACATGACACAAACTCTTATGCCATATCCAACTCTCATCAATTTGTGCAATCAAACATGTCTTCTCACCGGAATTCAAAATGAAGGATGTTACCTTTAGTCTGAGTACCGGTTGCAATCTCCAATCCAGATCTATTGATAATCTTGCATTTTCCATCCTTGAATTGTAACTAAAATCCCTTATCCACCAATTGTCCTACACTCAAAATATTATGCCTTAAACCTTCAACATAATAAACATTATCAGTATCATCCCTACCATCCAATGATATAGTTTCTTCCCTTGATCATGCATGCTTTGTAATCTCTAAATCTAACTAGATTGCCATCAAATTCTTGCAAAGATAGAAACTTCCTTTTATCTCTAGTCATATGATGTGAACATCCATTGTGTATCACCCATTCATCCTTGTCTTCAACTTTAGCATCAAGGGCCTTTTCTTCAAGTACCGAATCATCTTCCTTGATATCCAAGAATACCCATTCCTTTCCATTGCCAGATCCACTAGCTGAATCTTGTGTTAGTTCATTATCAGAATTAGTCACACCTTCCTCATCCACATAGTAGCATGATTTGTCTTTGTTCCTCTTGTACTTATGCTTGTTCTGATAATCATGATTAGGCCTAAAATATCTTATAGCTCTTTCCTCAAATCTTGAATTGTTTATAGGACATCTGGATGCAAAATGACCTATCTTATTACATGTGAAACATTTAAAAGGTGACTTTCCTTCATACTTACTTCCTGTCGGACCTTTAGGTACTCTTCTAGCAAATAGGGCTTCATGTTACTCAAACTTGTCATCTTCTTTCTTCATTTCCTCAATTTCCTTAGCATATAAGGGCTTCCAATCACTCTTGTTGGTAGATGATGTAGATGCATGAAAAGAAGGTTTAGATTTTTCAACTCTAGAAAGACCAAATTCCTCAAGCTCAAAAGAAGATAACTTCCAACCAAGGTATCCCTATTAATAGAGGTGTTTTCCATTGTTCTCAACTCATTAATTGCAGTAGCCTTCATCTTATAAGTTGGTGGCAAATCTCTCAATACTTTATAAACTATTTCATCTTCACTCAGAGATCCACCACAACACTGAAGTCCCAGAACAATTTCATTAACTCTCTCCATAAAAGAAGTAATCCTTTCATCTTCTTCCATCTTTAGGTTCTTATATCTCACCCGATAATCATCAAGTTCAGAAATTTTAATAGTAGGTTCACCTTCATTCAGAGTCTCCAATTTATCCCATATAGCCTTTCCAGTTGATTTTTTGGTTAGTCCCATAACTTTCTAGTTAGAAAATGCACACAAAAGCGCTTGTCTAGCTCTACAATCATTTTCAATGTCCTTATCCAAGCTTTCCGAAGGAGGATTGCCAGATGCGAGATTATGAGGTATATATCCTTTCTCAGTGATCTCCCAAATATCCTTACCAAGATATCTCAAATGAGTCTCCATCTGAATCTTCGATACTCTGTAATTTGTTCCATCAAGCCTAGAAATTTCTCTCTGGAAAATAGTTAGAGATGAACTTGATGAACTTGAACTATTAGATGCCACAGGAGCTTCCTGAAGCGGTTAAGCTTCTGCAAAGAGGACCATGCTCTGAAACCAACTGTTAAACATCTCAGATAACTGGTGAACAACTTAGAGGGGTGGGAGGGTTAATTAGTTGTTACCAGATTGTAGAAATTTAAGCATTAAAACCTTATTATTTGAATAGAAGATATAACAGTTAAGCACAAATATAAACCACAAAAGATAACACCAAGATTTGTACATGGAAAACCCGGTAAAGGGACAAAACCATGGTGGAAAGCCTACCCATAGTTAGATAATACTTATATAGTAAGTAGGTGATTACCAAATTCGATCACCTATGATCAACAAAAACCTCTGCATATGATTACAACCTTATTCACACATAAATAATCCTATATCCCAAAAATCCATGATCTACAAAGAGATCTTACATCATATTTATACCAACCTGGGACCTAAACAATTAGGTCGACCACCTAAAAGATAATACAATAAATGTATAACATAAACCTGCAATCCAATGATCAACCAAGTCGACATAAGATCAAAACAACATAATCCAAATAATAGATCTAGTTGGAAACGCTTCAGGATCATCCACCAACATGTTACATAAACCGGTCCATAACCTAGCAGAATAAGATAGCATTAGATCTGGTCTGAAATGCAATAGCACTAATCAAAAAGAACATGAAAAATATAACCAACAACATCCCAGAAGACATCTAAAAGCCACAAGAACACCACTTATCAAGAGCATCAAAATATCTTCAACAAAACTCTGCTGGTAAAACCCTTACCGATGACCAAAGGCTTACTAGAAAAAATGATAACTCCCGAGTCTTCAATTCCCAAACCAACTAATCGTGATACACATCTGAATAGCATGAATGATAGATCCAAACCAATTCCACAAAATGGAGCATACAAGACCAATATAATAATCCAACCCTTCTACCAGAACCTATCGAAAATCGATAAACAACCAAAATGGTCAGTGTTTCCATCAATGACAAAACATCAATGCAACACATAATCAATTCCTCAAATTTTTCAACACTATGCTCATGTGCTAAGTCACTTTGTTTGATTCTAGGAGCTAGGATTAAGGCTTTTGAAAATTCTATAGATAAATGTTTGTCAATATCAACATATTCATATTCACTATCATCAGTATTTGGATTTGTATTGCCATCATGAATAACATTTTCACCTATTTCTTCATCAAGATTTATAAAAAGAGGAGCTCTAACATGAATAGAAGTAAAACCATCACATGTTTTCTACAAGTTATGATTTAGAGATTCAGGTTCAACATCTTGCTTAGGAGAAAAGGCAATCATGTCAACTATTGGTGTTTTGGGAGATTGAAAAACAACTTCACGAGCTCTAGAAAGATGTTTTCACCGATGATCTATCACCCAACAATTTCGTTGAGTCTTAGTGGAAGGCTGAGAAGAAGGAGGAATATTTATGAAAGGAGGAATATTTGTTGAAGAAGAAATATTCTCATCTTTGGTAGTTGGAGGTTTAGTTTGAGGTCTCTTAGGTTGAAAAAGAGGAGAGGTGGGTCGCTTCTCTCTATAAGAGCAAGGAGGTAGAACTACACCATATAAAGGAGGAATGTTCGGTGTAGGAAGGAGACCAAGTCCATCATGAGGAGGAGGTACATGTATAACCTTAGGAGGGATATTATTGTTCTCCTTAGGAGAAGACATAGTTTCATCCATAGGAATAGGTTGGGAATCTTCCTTAGGAGGAAGATTAGTTCTATCTGTTAGAGGAAGAATGTCATCTTCAAGAATGATGGGAATATCAAGTGTCAGAGTTCTAAGGTGGCTTAAGGATAAGATCATATCTATGTTTCATTTTTTATAAGATTGAAAGAGAGAATCACTTCTTGGTGGAAGAGATTGAAATTGTTGAGGCCAAAAAAAATCAATAGGAATTCTTGGGCTTATTTTGGCTGGTCGAAATAAGCTATGGTTAACAGGTATGATTTCTCCATTGTGGGGAAATTTCAAACAGTTATAGATTGCAGACACAATAGCCTTCATGGAAGATAGCCAAGGGTAGCCTAACTTCACATGGAATTGTTTAGATGAAGGAATGATAACAAAGTTGACATCTATAGATTTAGTGTGAACCTCAATAGGGAGTGTGATAAAACCAATGGTAGGACAAGAAAATCAATCAAATAACTTAACAACCACATTAGTATCATCATAGATTGGTTTATACAAATGTAAAGTGAAAAGATACTCCTTAGTGATGACATTCACCATGCAAGAGGGATCGATAAGAACACCACGATAAGGTTTATCTTGAATATTCGCAACTATGTATAAAGGTCCATCATGTGCTCTAATGGTCTCACTAGGGTCAAATGTGATACATGAATCCTTAGGTGTTTCTTGTTTCTCTACCATATTAACCAAATTTGGAGCCATTGTAGGAAGATCAAAGGAAGAGAAAGAGCTATGTTCAATGTCAATCATGTTAGAGGTATGAGAGGGTAAAGGATCAGTAAAAATCTTAGGATTTTGTTTAGGAGGAGCTATTGATTTTTTTCCCTTATCATTCACACCTACCACAGATATAGTATTATTATCAATCAAATCTTAAATTTTACTTTGTAATGCAAAACATTTCTCAATATCATGACCAGGTCAATGATGAAATTGACAAAACAAATTATTATTAAAGTTGTTGGTGTAAATAATCATTCATCATGGATATTATTACACCTTACTTAAGTTTACTTAGGTACATGCATTTCATAGTAGTTTGGGTATGAGACACTTGGGTGTTTGTGCCACATTGGGATAGTGTGTGTAGGAGAATTTCCACCTTTTATGGTGTTGATCTTGTTACTACTCTATCATATCCACTTATTATGGACTAATAGTTCCACCTTTGGTGGGTGATCCACTTCATGTGGAATATTTAATTGTTTCTCCTACCTACCACACCTATTTTCTACCTACCCTTGTTTCTTATTGAGCCACATGTCATGTTTGTGTGCTCACATATCCATATATCCTTTCCTATATATGGAGGCTCATATTCATTATATGTAACAACTATTGATCTTTTGATCATCTATCTATTGGTGAGAATACAATTTATTCTTTTCCCATATTTTGTCTCTCTATTTTATACTTTTCATTGAGCTCTTGATCTTGGCAAAATCTCACATGGTATCAGAGCCATTAGAGCGTCATTGATTCATCTTTGAGAGGCATTATTGCAACGTCAAGAGGCATATCTAAGGAGCATCATCTATTAGAGGCATCCTAGACTAGATCTTACCATGCCATTGCATCCGGGTGGTTGTTTCAATGAATTTTGAGTATAAATTCGGCCTATTTTGGTGAAAGTTAGATTTCGGGCTTAGAGGAAAAAAATTGCCCAATTTGGGCAGTACGACACAAATTTCAAATTTATTTTTTTAAATTCTGTAAAAAAAATCTTCTCTTTCTACAAAAATTTATTTTTGAAATTTTTTTGAAAAAAAATAAAAAAAATTTAAAAAGGCGTTTACCCCACCAATGTACCCTGTAAATCACTTTTTTTCTGCAGGGACCATACAGCTCGCAGGCTGCACAGCCCCCACCGCTGTGTCTTCTCCACTGTCTCGGCTGCTACTGCTACCTATCCGATGGCCTCCCAACCTACCGCTGACCTCCCGCCAATAGTTCACTAGCCACCACCATGACTGCTTCTGCCCACCGTCGTGACTTCTTCTGCCTGCCATCGTAACTGCTTCTTCCCGCAAGCAACCTTCTCCCGATAAGCCACCGATAATCTCCTCCTGGCATTGGTCCCAACCACATTGTCGGGCACTCCCATTGCCACTGGTAACCACCACGTGGACATTGCTACTCAGGCATCCACTCAAGCAACTCAGTAACCCTACATAGTTAGCACCGTACGGATCCCAATCACCTAACACGTCATCACGCCACATCATCCTGCCACATCAACAGTCTATATGGTATGAATGTCCAATCAGTAGGTGAGGTGAATTTTTTGCGACGGCTAGACAACCATCAAATTTAGGCTCATGACTTTTTGATGTCATCATTTAAAAAAAAAAATTGCAGGCCCCCTGCATTAAGCTTTTTCATTTTGCAGTCCAACTTCAAATGGCCATATCTTGCTAATTTTCGCTCCTCTTTTGGTTCAAGTTTTTTTGAAATGGGCTAAATTTTGTGTAATTTCTTGTGGTGGAATTATTTTCTAATTTTGATAGGCAAATTTTTCAGAAATCTTAGTTTTTTGTGACTATACTTGTCCAATCCTCATTTCTCCAACTTCCGGGACTCCGTTTGGGGTCATAAGAACTCCTTTTCTTGTGCCTTTTTTTTTGAAAGTGCATGATTTTTTGTCTACTCTCATAATATGCTATCAGTTTGCAGCAATTTTGGGTATAAATTGTACTTTCAACATATGGTCTTTTTTGGCCAATTTGGCACTTGTATTGCATAGATCTATCTTCCTGGTCTTTTTCTTTGTATTTCTCAGCCTATTGGGGCAATTATAAAATAAAATCAAAAGTCCACCTTACAACTTTTTGTAAGCAGCCTATTATACACACACTACATATAAAGTGCCAAAATCATCATTTTTGGGGGGTGCTTTGATTGATTGAAATTTGGGGGGGTGTCTCTTGTGCTTTTGTGCTCCCGTGTTCCTTTTTTCTACTATGGGCTCTTCTATTTTTCCTCTCTTAACTCCTCATAATTATTCTACATGGAAAATTGATGCCTGGAGTAAACTTATGAAAAAAGGACTAATTCATTACATTGATGGAACTATTATTACTCCCACTGATCCTAAGGCTGATCCCGTTGGTCACTTGGATTGGCTCACTAAAAATATCATGGAAATTGGTACCTTAAGAAAGTATTTATCAAAGGATCGCATTTTTCATATTGAGAAATGTACTCTAATCAAGGATGCTTGGCAAAAGTTTCAAGACTTGTATGGTCAAGTTGATGAGATTAGGGGATATCAAGTTGATAGTCATCTCACCATGTTACATCTCAAGAACTTTGATAATATACAAGATTATGTCACTAAGGAAAAATAATTGACGGCATAGCTCAAGGATTGTGGCATTGATAAGAAGGATACTCAATTGATCTTCAATTTGATGGGAAAACTTCCACAAGAATATGCAACATTTGTTTCTAGTTTCCAAACCCATAGGATGACAATGGGTTCAAGCTACACAATGCCTACATGTGATGCTTTCACTGAAATGTTGATGATGGAACAAACTAAGTTGATAATATTGGGCATTCTTAAGGCTTCTAAGTCTCAAGCATTAGTGGCAAATCAAGAGAACAAAGGAAATCAAGAAAAGGACAACTCCAACAAGAAGAAATGGCAATCAAAGCCTAAGGACAAAGCAACAGCTTCTCCACAACAAGGAGATTCATCCTCTTTAAAGAGGGACAATTCACCAAAGAGGGAGAGACCTACTTGTTCCTATTGTAAAAAAAATTTTCATGAGGAGCATTGTTGCCATTCTAAGAAGATTGATGAGCTCACACACATCTTCAAAAAGAACAACATTGATTTGCCTAATTCCTACAAGAAGGAGGATTCATAAACTTCCACTTCCACGCATTCAAAAGGGAAAGGACAAGCATTCATGGCTTCAATAAGTGGGAATAATCACTCTTTTGGGACAAGAAAATGAAAATCTCTTTATGCTACTACAAGTCATGATTCAGGGAGATGGCTTCTAGATTCAGGGGCTTCTCATCATATGGCATCTTCGTAGTCTTTCTCTTCATTTGAGCCTTGCACCATGCCATAGATTTTGATGGGCAATCATACATACATGAATGTGATTGGGAAAGGATCTATTGCCATTGGAGATAACTCCTTCAATGATGTGTTGTGTGTACCCCATTTGACAAACAATCTCCTTTCCATCTATCAAATTACATATGGAGCAACTAAGAGAATTGTGGAGTTCACACCTGAGTCAGTTTTAAATAGAGACTTGGAGACTGGAGCTATCATTGCGACTAGGGTGGTTGATCATGCATCTCGGTTATACTCCTTTTCATATTTTTTTGATCATGATGATTTCACATATGATGATTCTACACATGATGATCACACTTCTTGTGATCATTCAAATTTTGAGGAGAACTTTGGGTACTTGAACCTCAGGATTCTCACAGGTGACACCGTTCTTGAGCATTGTGTTTCATCTCCTCCTATTGATATCACATCACCTATTGCACCTGATGATGCAGATAGTGTGACAATTTTACCTTCATGTAATGCAGTGCAACAGGATATACCTTGTCTTCCAGCTTCAGTTTCTTGGGATGATTACTTGACAGACATTGCAAGTTTGTTTGTGGAATCCTACATTGTAGATTTGGGAGACATCATTGATGATATTCATCTTCTCTTTGATGAAGATGATCCTTCTTTGATTGTTGTGAGGGAACACTTTGACCCTCTTGTTCATTCTCTACATGATCATTCTTTCGAGATTGACATATTTGTGGATACTTATCTACAACAGTTGGAGGAGGTCTCTTTATACTTTGAGGAGACATGTGATTCTTTGAGACTGGTTCTACTTTCATCTCCACTAGATCTTGGACTGCCTTTTTCAATAGTGTGGAGTAGTTTACCCCCTTTAGAGGAGGTATCTTTAAGCATTGACATGGGGACACTTGACCAATTTTTCAGAGATTCCTTTCATGATGAGTTTTTTTCATACATCTTCCCTTCATGATTGGGGAGACTTTATGGATTCACCTTTTGTTTTGTTTCTTCCTAAGGGGAAGAATGTTGTTCAACATTCATGGAGAAGTTTCTTCATACATCATCGGGCTTCTATAATTGGTGTTGATTCTAAATTGAGAGGGGCCTACCTAGCTTCTCTTCTTCTCTCATATGGGGGGGATTTTTTCCTCACATGGTGTTTTGTTCCTCACACACTTCTATGAGAGTTATCTTGTATATAATTCATCTTTCTTTTGGGGGAGGGTTTTTTCCCATTGGGTTTTTCTTTCTTTCCCCACTTTGTGAGATATTTCATTGAAATGGTTTGCAAGCATTTGTACATGGGTACCTAACATGGCCTTGTAGTCGAGACCCACCTTGCATTGCTTAGTTGCATTGTATATTTAGGTACATTCCCCTAAGTTGCACTTAAGGGGGGGTGTTGGTGTAAATAATTATTCATCATGGATATTATTACACCTTACTTAAGATTACTTAGGTACATGCATTTCATAGTAGTTTGGGTATGAGACACTTAGGTGTTTGTGCCACATTGGGATAGTGTGTGTAGGAGAATTTCCACCTTTTATGGTGTTGATCTTGTTACTACTCTATCATATCAACTTATTGTGGAGTGATAATTCCACCTTCGGTGGGTGATCCACCTCATGTGGAATATTTTATTGTTTCTCCTACCTACCACACTTATTTCCTACCTACCCTTGTTTCTTATTGAGCCACATGTCATGTTTGTGTGCTCACATATCCAAATATCCTTGCCTATATATGCAGGCTCATATTCATTGTATGTAACAACTATTGATCTTTTGATCATCTATCTATTGATGAGAATATAGTTTATTCTCGTCCTATATTTTGTCTCTCTAATTTGTACTTTTCATTGAGCTCTTGATCTTGGCAAAATCTCACAAAAGTAAGGTGAGGCTACCTTAGAAGGGTCAATTGGTTTATGCATTTTTACTTCAATTTCAGCATATTTACCCTAATTTAAGCATTTTCACAATTCAACTTAAAAGAGGGTATCAAATTCTAATCTATTAAATCCAATAAGAATTCCCATCCCTATTCTTGCTTAGTTGAGTCTATATCTATTCGGTTCACCCCTCTTTAATGTAGTGGTACCCAAGAAAAATATTAGTGGCTTTACTACATCATTAGGTGAAACCCTAATATTTTCACCATTACATTTTGGTGAACTTGACATCTTACACTTCCATTTTTTTATTTATGTTCTTAAATCTGAGTTTTTATGCATTTGAAATTAAAATTAAAATTTACAAGTTTAATTTTCAATTGAATTTCAAAAATTTAGAGGTTAAATTCACAAAAACCCTCATTTTATATTCTAAAATTGAGCTTGTGGGTTGTCTAGTTTGGATTAATTAATTTAGATCTGATTATTCATGCAAATTAATCTAATTTTCAATTGAATTACGTAAATTTGGTGGTTGAATTTACAAAAACCGTGATTTATAATTCTGAAATTTACTTGTGGGTTGCACAATTTTTCAAATTTTATCAGATCTAATATTTATGATATGCTAAGCTATGATATAGATTCATTTTTGTTTCAAATTAACAAATCAAATTGCTTAATTAATTGGTTAATCAATCATTTTTTCAAAATTTTACATTGTTTAATCACAATTTCGAATTTAAAATTCAAATTTCCTTCCTTTGTGTATGATTTTTAATACCAGTAGTCATACCTACAATATTTTGGCCATGAGAAATTGTATAATTAAGGTTTCCCAAGGTTTAGTTACTAAGGATATGGAGCCTAATTTGGATTACTTATTTCATGAGAATGCTGATGATTCATCTAATCCAACAATTGATGTCATTTATTCTCATTTATTTCATAATTCTCATGATGTGGATAAATCACTAACTAGGGTTTCCATTGACCAATTAGAGAAGATTGACAATGAATTTAAAAATCTTCAACAATGGATGAGTCAATAATACCCAGAAAGTGAGGCAATCCCATTGATTCAAGGGTTTAAAAGAAAGGTTCAAAGTGATCAAATTGGTGTTAATTTTTTTGTGTGGCCTTGCTCATATTTTTGACACTAATATCATGATTATGAAAATTTACGCTCAAGCTCCTAGTCAAGTCAATTATTCTATTCCTATGCCTACATCCTTGCCTAGGGTGCCTACATTTAAATCTTCTAACATGACTACTTCCACACAAAATGTTAATCCTACACATGTTAGTCAAGGGGGAAACTTTGTTAATCAAACTTCTTTTATAGGTCTCCTTCTATGAGTCTTCCATTTGTGTCCCAATCATCCCCCATACCTACATATCGTAGTGTGCCACCTCTTTACTCTCAACCTCAACTTGCATAAAATAATGTTACTCCTGCATCACAATCCAATATGTCAACTTTAAAACCATCCACAAAAGAAACCATCAACAACTTAGCCCAAACCATTTCATTCTTACAACAAAAAATAGCTTCCATTACCCAATCTAGGTTTAGTGTGCCCACATTTGATGTAGTGAACCCATTAATCGATGACTTTGTTTGTTTTATTCCTCCTAAACATGTGTCAATCCCTCAATTGGAACTTTATAATGAAAAATGTGATCCCTTGACTCATGTGAAAACATTTCAAAATTTGTGTAGTGATTTTGCAATGGTATTGTTCTTTTCCTTCTTATTCTATCACATCATTGAAACAATTAGCTAATGCTTTCATTCAAAAATTTCACAATAATATTGGTCCTAGAATTAATTTGACTAATTGGATTAATTGTGAGCAAGGTGTCAAAGAAAAATTGACTAATTTTATTGGTAGATATAGATATTTGTATTCTAAAATTGTTTATCCTATGCTAGATCAATATGTTAAAGAAAAAATTATTTCTAATTTACAAAAAGACATTAGGAATAAGCTCCTCTTTTGTGAGTTTACTTCCTTTATGCAGTTGTGTGGAGTACTTCATAATTATCATCTTCAAGTGAGTCAATTTAAATCATCTACTTCAATGGCTATGGTTGATAAGAATGAAAGTGTTCAATAATCTTTTATGGATTTTAACCCAAACAAGGTCCATTCATCAAGTTCAATGACATCATCAATACCTGGGTAGCAGTCATGACATCAAGTGTGCCTCCTTTATCTAAATACTTTAGAAAGGAATTTACTCCTTTTTTTGAGTCTTTGCATAGAATTATGACAATTTTTTAGTAAAAATCTATTGAAACTTTCTTCCATCAAGCCAATTGATGCTTCCAAACCCTTTCCACCCTATCATGATCCCAAATATTTTTGCCAATATCATCATCAACCTAGTCATTACATTGAAAAGTGTTATTCCTTAAGGAGTAGAATTCAAGACTTTATTGATAACAATACCATATTCATTGTTGGTGTGAATGAAAAAGGAAACAAATTGGTATCTCCTCCAAATCAAAACCTTTAAATATTTACTAATCCTTGTCCTTCCCATTCTACTAATGTGGTTGAGTTAGACCATCTTGATTTTTCTCCCAATGACCTTGGCCTTGAGTCTAATAATGTGGTGAATCTTGTTGATAAATCTACACCTCCTAAGGACCTATGCATTAAATTTGATCCTAGTGGGACTATCGATGCACTTGATGGCCCACTGTATATCACTTTGAAGATCAAAGAAAAGCTCTCATAAGGGGTGCTCATTGAGCTAGCATGTTTGGTGAATGTGATAAATGAAGAATATCTTTATACTTTACAATTGCATCAAGTACCATATGATAAATCTAATGTACTAGTTAAGGTGCATGGTGGTTATTCTTTCCCTACTATTGGTTATATTACTTTTCCTATTGAGGTTGGCAATAAGTGCTTAGATGTCACTTTTGCTATCATTTCTACATCCGATCAATTTTGTGTTAAGTTTGGACATCCTTGGCTCTCTTCCATGAAAGTGATCCCTTCTACTATTCAAAAATGTTTAAAATTTCTTCATAATAACAAAATCATAACAATTAATCATAGCATGTATCAACCCACGATGAGGGGTGGAGATATCAACCTTGATTACTTTTGGCGTAAAAAATTTGAGCCTCTTAAGCCTTGTTCTGATGTTCTCTTTCTCTCTTATCAAACGTTGAAGAATGAGATGATCTTATATTTGAGTAAGCCTATAGATCCTAGGCTTATTTCTCCTCCTCATGATGGACCTGGTATCCTTCCTCCACCTTCTATTCCTCCTTTATATGTTGTAATCCCGCCTCTTACATATTATAAAGGGAAGCTTCGACATTATTTTGGAAAATAAAGTTTAAGTTTAAATATTGTAAGGTTTGGACTAATTCACCCCTTCTCTCAATCCTACGGTATGTTTAATATAATGAATGGCCTCAGGATACAATGACCACCCCATCCAAAAAAAATCTCCTTACAACATAGCATTGTTGTTCTTTTAAAATAACCTGATTGAGCCATGACTTAAGTTTCTCAATAATTATCTTTAAAATGATCTAATAGACCATACTACCAATATATATTGGTTTTAAAAGATATAGAGGATTATCTCTTTTTCATTTGGGAATGAGAACCAAAAAGGTAGAGTTCACTATTTTCAACATTTTCCTGCTAAATCATTATTCTTGTATAACCTGTAATAAGTCAAAATTGATTATTTTCTAATATTCTTGAAATAACTCAATAGGGAAGCCTTCAAGTCTAGGAGATTTCCTTTTCTTCATCTGAAACTGTAAAGTGGAAAATTGGGAACCTTAGCCAAATTCACCACTTGCGAGAAATATGGGAAGTTAACTAAGGTTCTGTAATGAGATGAAATGTGCGAATGAGAGATCAAGAGGAAACTACTCTTTCCCTCCAAGGAGAGATGAGAGTTTCACTATAGATTTCCCTTCAAACACTTTTCACCTAGTTACACTGGAAGAGGAGAGGAGAATTCACTAGATTCAACCTTCAAAGAAGAAGATAGAATTCAGAGTGAAATGGGAATGATAAGCTAATCTCCTCTTCCTATTTGGAATGGAAAGGAATCGATTAAACTATTTAGTGAAAAAGTGACAAAGAATTGATTATAACAAGATCGGAATATGGGATCAAGCTATGCACCTGGATCAGACGGTAATATGTCGAGACAAAGTTGCCTTGCAAATTTGGGGAAAATTTGATTGGACCATAGTGGGAATGTACATGGTCCTCTAAAAAATCCACAAAACAAAAAGGGTTTTTCCACCTCTACAAATGGATCTCGAATCTGAAAGTGAAGTTGTGCATCTGCAACCTACACACATAAAAGAGAGGAAAATGGGTTGGGATTGGGGATTTGACTTTAGACCAAACCCCATTTTTGGAATTAACCAAGTAATGAAAGAAAGTACTTGCAAGAAGATATAATGAAAGACTGAATTGTAAATCACCTCAAGGGAGGTTGTGGTAGCAATGTTGATAGATATGGCTGTGTGGAATTGAATGTTGGAATCAATCTCCTCTTCAGTGATTGAATCCTTGACTTGAATGCAACACCTAGCCTTGAAGGGAGACATGAGAATTCTCAATGTTGGAAAAGAATGCTTCAATGCAATTGAATGCTTGATTGCTTATGCAACTTGACCAACTCTAGCTTATCCAACCTCAACTTATACAAATGAGAGAACCAATTCCCCTTAAATACATGCTGATGCATTTTATTTTTGTCATGGACCAAAATCGGGGGAGTTTCCTGCTCACTGCACAACCCACAATGCATGCTCTAGGAAGGTCTTGCCACAAAATAGAGTAGGGATAGGGGCACCACGCCCCTATCCTACCCCTTTCTCTAGTGTAGAGTGCACACAGGGTGATGTTGAGGCAAAGGAATAAGCTTATTCTGAGGATTGAGCAGTCTCTGGTCTCCAATAAGGCTAGAAGATTCTCTCTCGCATGCGTGAGGACCCTAATATAGTCAAAAATTGCTAGGGTTGCAATTTTATGACACTACATTTATCCCTGACTTTAGTCGAAGTATGAGCGTACACCAATACTATTGGTAAAGTACAAGGAAACAAGATTGAAAGACTTTTACCACATTAAGGAGGCAAGATGTGCCAATCCCCCAGTGGACTTAGGATCTTATGACTTTGATTGAGAAAGTAAAAGGGAAGATAGAGAAGGGGAGAACCATGACTGCAAGTGGCAAAGTTCCCTTCACTATGAGTCATGAAAGCAAGGTTACTAAACATTACAAAGAAAAACAAAGTTCACTAAGTAATTCTAAGTATCAAGAAGGAAAATATGAGCGAAGTATATGCCCCCCATGTTAAAGTGATCACGCACACCTTATCAAGAGTGATTTATATAAGGTAGGATACACCCAAGAGAGAGAGAAGAGAGGAAGCATGTTATCGCAAGGATTTAACCCCAAATCAAGGAATAAACCCAAGGATAATGAACAAAAAACATGAGGTAGTTTCACTTTCCTTAGGGTCAGTATGTTGTATGATAACTCATGTATATCATGTATGTATGTGCATATAATAATCATCATTCCCCAAAGAAGGACACTACATTGGAAGAAAGGAAAGAGAGGATGTCTTTTGATTCAACATGAAAAAGACCAAGAAAAGATCATAATGCTTTACATCATCCCCAAGTATACATTAAGGGGAACAATAAAAAAACATGGAGACACACATAAGAATGGTCACAAAAGAGAAAGAAAGGAGAGAGAGAGAATATCTACAATGCTAATATTGCTAATCTAGCATGACATCCGCCTCCCGATCTTGTTGATCACCATTTCGGGAAAGCGAGAAACAAGCTAGAGGAGTGACATCGAGCACAACAAATGGAGCTATCACAAGATCCAAAAAAGGACTATGATCATGTTGTAAGTAACTTTGTTTATTTCTAGGAGCTAGGATTAGTGATGCGGAGTTATGCAGCAGTAGAGTGATGAACCCACCTACACACCTTGGTCTTTTATCCCTTGAGTCTCATTCAAGGCTACAATCACTCCTCAAATGTGAAATTAAATTCTTACCCCTAACAAGGGATGGCACAACACTTCTACACACTTCCTTGACCTATTAAGATCTTCCACAATGATACTTTAGAGTGCAAGGCAAATATTGGCTTTTGAGACTCAACCAGGCCTACTCGTTAGTAGCCCTATTTCACTATCTTTTTGGATTTTCATCCAATTTATACCAAACAACACTCTAAAAAAATTTAGGTTTCAGACACCCTTTTGGGATTACTATCAAATTCCAAAAGATTGGAATTCCACCCTATTCATGCACTCTTCAACACCTACCTAGGTCACATGCCTAATTGATCAAGTCAGACCTATTTTACAAAGGAGGTATACAAGAATGGGATCATGAGAAGGTTCTAAATCTTTAGGAGGTTTCTTCTATGTCCAAATACTCCAATTCCATCAATTCAACTCATCATCTCATTATTGTTCATTGTGTCCTCAATGAGACTCATCTAATCTAATCTAAACCCTCAAGTAGGGCTTGGTGGTAAGGTTACCAACCAACTCATCTAATCTCACCCCTATGGAATCTCAAAATACATGCCTCTAACTTGCATTCTAACCATGGCCATCAGATCCCAATGAGTAGATTGCAAGTTAGGGCCCCATTTGTATAGTAACCCTTGAAAATGGAGGGTTTCAAACTTGCAGAGGGTAAAACACTTATAACTTCCACTAAACATTGCTTCAAGAGGTCAGACCAAATGCATTAGAAGGATATTTCAAGGATATTTCTAATCAAATAAAAATTTCATTAGTATATCACACACCCTATATGGACAGTACAGAAAATGTCATTGTTATGGAAAAATCAGACTTGTTCTATTCACTTTCTCCACCAAGCTTTACAAAACTTCTACTACTCCCTCTTTCCCACAATTGTCCTAGCATATATAAACCTTTTCCAACATCCATAACCAACTTTTGAATAGTTAGAACCATTTGAGAAGTAGTTGGCATCCTATTGGTAACTTTGAAAAGTTGCTTGACAACAAATGCAACATTTTGCAACTTAGGACAACATTGGTTTTTAACCACTTAGACCTTATGAAAACACATCCAAGGTCATTACTTGTTATTTTTAGAGTCCAAACACCTAAGACAACATCCTAGACACACTAACATTGAAAGTCCAAATTCCAAGCTTTCATGGCCTAATAGACCTCTAGGTTTATATGCTCACCTAAGAGATTATTGACCATACAAATAGGAATTCAATTACATCAAGGGTGATCATTGATCCAACCTATTATTACATCACAAATTAACATGTAGACACCACCATGTTCTTGAAGTAGAGTTGTCATTGGAAGGTGCTCTGCACCATACTCTGGGGCCCAAAAGAAACTCAAGTCCCTTGAGTTGGGATGTCTACAAATCTAGTTCTGATCTTCTCAATGGCTTCAAAATTCATCCATGTAGCATCCTCCAAAGGTTTATTTTTCCATTTGACTAGGTACTCCAAGTAAGTCTTCCTCCTTATCTTCTTGCTAACCCTTTGATCCAAAATGCACTCAATCTCAGGTTTGAGAGGGGGAGGAAGTCCTTCCAACATAGCTAGACTAGAAGAATCAGATGGACCTACAACACAAACATCATCCACAAAACCTTTATATGCATATATATCAAAGACATTGAATATAGGAGATAGACCAACATCAGGGGGTAGATCTATCTTGTATGCATTTGTTCCATGTCTTTGTAGGACCTTGAAAGGACCTATCTTTTTCATGAGTAGCTTGATGTACTTCTCCTTAGGGAGTCTTTATTTTTTTAGATTAATCATCACCATGTCTCCCACCTTGAACTGAACATCTCTCCTTGTGACATCTGCTGCCTATTTATACTTTTCAATGGTTTGTATCAATCTATCCTGGACTTGTTGATGTATGTCCCTCATCACTTCAGAAAAATCATCTGCTTGAGCACTCCTCCTTTCAATATTCTATACTTCTTTGAGTTCAATAACACCTCTAGGATGGGTCCCATATATAATGTGAAATGGACTCAGTCTAGTACTTCTACTCATAGAGTCATTATATGAGAATTTTTCTTATGGAAGAATAGTATCCCAAGTGGCCCCATGGTCCTTAGTCAAACACCTCAACAAATTACCAAGGGATCTATTAATCACCTTTGTTTGTCCATCAAATTGAGGATGATAAGAAGAAGAAAAGGACAATTTTATCCCCAACCTATGCCACAAAGTCCTCCAGAATGGTCCTACAAACCTAGGATCTCGATCTGATATAATTCTTAAGGGTAGCCCATGAAGTCTAACAACCTCCTTGAAAAAGAAACCTACAATATTGGAAGCATCATGTGTAACTTTGCATTGAAAAAAGTGTGTCATTTTTGAAAACCTATCCACAACAACATATATACTATCATATCCTTATTTAGTCCTACGAAGACCTAAGACAAATTCCATGCTAACTAAATCCCAAAGTCCATGCTAACTAAATCCCAAGGTTTACTAACTTGTCCCCTTTGCTGTTAGGACCTAGGAGGCAACTGAGAGGGGGGGTGAATCAGTTGTCTATTAATTTCAACCCAAATATAACTTAATCAAACATGATACTTAATACTGGTAAACCAAACTTAATGTTGATTGACAGATTAGCAGTTAATATCAATACTGATGAAACTTAATGCATGAAACTGAAAGAGAAACAATATCCACAACACATAACACAGAGATTTGTATGTGGAAACCCTGTAAGGGGAAAAACCATGATGGGAAACCCTTACCCACAATCAGATGATGCTACTACAGATAGTATTTGTATACAAATGGGGTCTGGACATGCAGAAAGGCTAGGTGGCTAGAGCTCACTACTCAATCACAAAATAGGAGTCACACTAACTACAATTGGATGGTTAAATCCAATGATAATGTACTACTCAAAATAGCACCTCCAATGCTGGATTCAGTACCGGTCGAGCTTTGATAATCACCTTCAAACGTTCCTTGAACCTTCTCTATGGTCTTTTCATATGATCTTCAATATTCGCACATACCATGTTATAATACCATATACCATCTACCATTACATTCTCTTATTACATTATCTCACAGATGAGATCTTACATATATACACAAACCTAATACCAAATGTGTAGGTCGGCTTACTAAGAATATTACAACTAAATCAATTACAAATAAGTCAAGATGTGATGTATCATGTCGGCTCAATACATTTACAATGATATCCAACCAATAAATCATCTCCATAATGTTTCATGCTGATATGCAATAGATAATGCATACCGGTCCATTACCTAGATCGATTTGCTGGTAATAATAAATATGTCAACCCGATTAGACCAATAACCAAAATACCAAAACCAAGTATCCAAACCATGTCTTCGACATAACCAAGTGATCTCCAAATGATAACAAGTCATCCTCAGTGCTGGTGAACAATATAACCTGCTGGTGAACAATATAGCCTGCTGGTGAACAATATACTGGTGACTATGCATAAGTCATTGAACATGCTGGTGAAGAACAATGTGCTGGTTCAACATAACCAAAGATCTTAAGAAGGATAAGTGTTGACATCAATGACAAAACTAATGCAGCACATCCATAATACCAACAATATCCCCCTTTGGCATTGATGGAAACACTAGATGGAAAAACATCTAAGTGCCAAAAACAGAATGCCAAAAACCAAGAACCAACAATCTCCAAAATAGATCAAGACTAGAAATCAAAACCAAAATGCAAAGAGTATATATCTCTCGCAATGTATAATCTCTCCCCAAAGGATAATTCTCCCTAAATACAATTTTTTTCCATAGATATCTCTCCCCCTTTGACATCAAATGCCAAAGAAATACAAATACCAAAACATACAACCAACTCATATAACCAATTGTGATAACCAACTACTCCCCCTGAGAAGTAGCTCTCCTCCATCAAAGTTGAAAAAAGGTTTCTGTGTTAATTTCTGCCGGTTTGATGCCAATCATCAACTGTCCAAGTCTCTATCGGTGAGGGTATTACCCCAAGTTGTTCTCTAAGATATTCAAAGGTTTACTTAGGAAAATGCTTAGTAAAGATATCTGCAATCTGCTCTTTAGTATTCACATAAACCAATCTCACTTGTTTTGCTTCAACATTATCTTTCAAAAAATTACATTTGATAGAAACATGTTTAGTCTTAGAGTGAAATATTGGATTCTTTGATATATCAATTGCTATTGAATTATCACAATAAATTATTATAGGCTCTTTGCATTTTACCTTTATATGCTTCAACATTTACTTAATCCATAATACCTGAGTACAATTAGTTGCGGCTGCAACATATTCTGATTCTATTGTTGATAATGATGTACAACTCTGTTTCTTGAACAAACATGAAATCAATCTGCTACCAAGAAAGAATTCTCCGCCAGTGGTGCTCTTTCTGTGATCAACATCTCTGCCCAATTTGCATCGGTGTATGCACATAAATCAAAATTTTCATCTTTAGGATACCATAAACCAAGATTTGTTGTGCCTTGTAGATACTGGAAAATCCTTTTCATTGTTGATTCATGATTTTCTTTAGGGTTACTTTGAAATCTTGAAACAATACATATTTCATTCATTATATTAGGTCTTTTTTGTGTTGAGTACAACAAACCTTCAATCATAGATTTGTATCTTGTCGGATTAATAGGAGTTGAATCATCCTTCAATGTCAAATTATCAGTTGTAGTCATAGGAGTACTTACCAGTTTAGAGTTTTCCATACCAAATTTCTTCAATAGTTCCTTCAAGTATTTTGTTTGACATATGAATATACCTTTATCAGTCTTTGAGATTTGTAGTCCTAAAAATAATTTTATCTCCCCAATCATAGACATCTCAAATTCTTCCTGCATCTTATTAGCAAAGTCTTTACACAATCCATCTTCTCCTCCAAAAATGATATCATCAATAAAAACTTCAATAACCAAGATGTCATCATTAGTTACATTGAAATATAAGTTGTTGTCAACATTACCTTTAGTATAACCAAACTTCAAAATATATTTGTCCAATCTAGCATACCAAGCTCTAGGAGCTTGCTTCAATCCATACAAAGCTTTCTTTAATCTGCATACCATATCTTCATTATTTTTCAATGAAAATCCATCAGGCTATTCAATGTAAACTTCCTCTTCAAGATCACTATTCATAAATGCACATTTTACATCCATCTGATATACTTTATAGTTCTTATGTGCTGCAAATGCAAGAAATAATCTAACTGCCTCAATTATAGCTACTGGTGCAAAGGTTTCATTGTAGTCAATTCCCTCTTTTTGTGAATATCCTTTACATACTAATCTTGCTTTGTTTATGATTACCTTACCATCTTCATTAAGTTTGTTTCTAAATACCCATTTAGTTCTAATTATATTTTTGTCTTTAGGCCAGGGAAACAATGTCCATGTATTATTCTTTCAATTTATTCTAATTCATCTTCCATTGCTTTAATCCAATGTTTATCTCCGCATGCCTCAATAACAGATGCTGGTTCAATTTGAGAAATTAAACATACCTCTTCATTTTCCAGTCTTCCTCTTGTCATTACACCTTGATACTTATTCCCAATTATCTAACTTTTAAAGTGATTCAGTTTTACATGCTTGGGTTTGTTCACTTACTGCTATTCTTCAGTCACTGTGGAATTCTCTAATGATGCCGGTGTGACTGGATCCACATTTTTTACCAGTGCACATTGTATTCGTTCATTTATGATCATCTCAATTGCTAGTTTAGAATCTATAGACCTTGAATTTCCTCTAAATTGTTCATCTATCTTTACATTAGCACTCTGAATGATCTTCTGCAATCTTTTATTAAAACATCTATATGCCTTTCTCTTAGATGAATAACCAAGAAATATTCCTTCATCACTTCTAGGATCAAATTTTCCAACATACTCATCTCTCACAATCTAACATTTGCTTCCAAATATTTTGAAATATTTAAGAGTAGGAGTATTACCAAACCATAATTCATAAGGAGTCTTATCAGTTTCACCTTTGATGTGAACTCTGTTGAAAGTATAAACCGATGTATTCAGTGCTTCTCTCCAATACACATGAGGTAGATTTGCTTCCAATATCATGCTTCTAGCTGCATCTAGAATAGTTTTGTTCTTCCTTTCCACAATTCCATTCCGCTAATATGTCCAAGGTGCTAATAGATGTCTTTTGATTCCATTTACTTCACAAAATGTATTAAACTCCTTAAATGTAAATTATCCTCCTTGATCTGATCTCAAACATTTGATTTTCTTAGCGGTTTCATTCTCAACCATTGTCTTGAATAACTTGAATTTTCTAAAAGATTTTGATTTATCCTTGAGAAAAGTAACCCAACACATCCTAGAATAATCATCAATAAATAGCATAAAGTATCTATCTCCCTATAGAATTCTTGTTCTTGCCGGACCACACAAATCAATATGAATTAAATCAAGAACATTATTGGATTTCTCAGAAATACTCTTAAAAGTTGTTCTAACTTGATTTCCCATTTAACATTCCTTACATAGTGGATTATGAGGTTTTGGAATCTTAGATAAATCCCTTACTACCTTAGTTGAACTGATCTTTACAATGTAATCAAAATTCACATGACAAAGTCTCTTATGCTATAACCAACTTTCATCAATATGTGCAATCAAGCATGTCTTTTCATTGTTATTCAAATGAAAGATAGTACTTCTAGTTTGATTACCAGTTGCAATCTCCAAACTAGTTCTATTCATGATTTTGCATTTATCATTCTTGAATTGTAACTGAAATCCCTTTTCAACTAATTGACCAACACTCAAACGATTATGCTTCAAACCTTCAACATAATAAACGTTGTCAGTATTGTGCTTACCATGAAAAGATATAGTTCCTTTTCATTTGATCAAAAAAGCTTTATCATCACCAAATTTTACTAGACCTCCATTATATTCCCAAAAAGATAAGAATTTACTTTTATCACGAGTCATATGATGTGAACATCCAGAATCTATAATCCATTCATCCTTTTCTTCAATTTTAATTGCCAGGGCTTGCTCTATTGGTGGAATAGTAGGTGTCAGTTGATCTTCTTTTATTGCAACAAAACCCCATCCATTGTATGTTGGTTCTTCATCAAAATCATCAGTAACTCCTTCATCAACATAGTAACATGATTTATCTCTGTTCTTCTTAAATCTGTATCTTTGATATTCAGGGTTAGGCTTATATGTCCCTTTAGCTTCTTCTCTCAATCTTGCATGTCTACCAGGACATATAGATGCCATATGACCAAATTTATTGCAATTAAAACATTTAAATGGTGTTGTACCTTCATACTTACTTCTAATAGGACCTTTAGGCATTTTCCTTGCAAATAGTGCTTCAAGTTCTTCCAGTTCTTCATTTTCCCTCTTGATATCTTTAAGTTCTTTTTCATAAAGTGCTTTCCAATCAGATTTCTCACCAAATCTTAGTAGACCTCCACTATATTCCTGAAAAAGTTTGTTTCCATAGAATATCCTCAAGTTGTTAGACTTCTGCAAAAAGAGGACTTGGCTCTAATACCAATTGTTAGGACCTAGGAAGCAATTGAGAAGGGGGGGGGGTGTGAATTAGTTGTCTATTAATTTCAACCCAAATATAACTTAATCAAACATGATATTTAATACTAGTAAAGCAAACTTAATGCCAGTTGATAGATTAGCAGTTAATATCAATACCAGTGAAATTTAATGCATGAAACAGGATTAGAAACAACATCCACAACACATAAGACAAATATTTGTACGTGGAAACCTTGTAAGGGGAAAAACCACGGTGGGAAACCTTACCCATAATTAGATGATACTATTATAGATAGTATGTGTATACAAATGGGGTATGTGCATACAGAAAGGCCAACTGCCTAGAGCTCACTGCTCAATCACAAAATAGGAGTCACACTAACTAGAATTGGATGGTTAAATCTAATGATAATGTACTACTCAAAATAGCATCTCCAATGATGGATTCAGTACCAGTTAGGCTCTGATAATCACCTTCAAACCTTCCTTGAATCTTCTCTATGGTCTGCTCATATGATCTTCAATTTTTGCACATACCATGTTATAATACCATATACCATGTACCATTACATTCTCTTATTACATTATCTCACAAATGAGATCTTACATATATACCAAAACCTAAGACCAAAAGTTTAGGTCAGCTCACTAAGAGTAGTACAATTAAATCAATTACAAATAAGTCAATATGCGATGTATCATGTTGGATCAATACATTTACAATGATATCCCATCAATAAATCATCTCCACAACGTGTCGTGCTGATCTGGAATAGATAATGCATACCAGTCCATAACCTAGACCAATTTGCTAGTAACAAGAAATATGTCAACCCAATTAGACCAATAACCAAAATACTAAAACCAAGTATCCAAACCATGTCTTCAACATAACCAAGTGATCTCCAAATGATAACAAGTCATCCTCAGTGTTGGTGAACAATCTAATCTGCCAGTGAACAATATATAGGTGACTGTGCATAAGTCATTGAACATGCCAGTGAACAACAATGTGTCGGTTCAACATAACTAAAGATCTCCAGAAGGATAAGTATTGACATGAATGAAAAAACTAATGCAACACATCCATAATACCAACATTTTCCCTTTGGTATACTACACACTCTGTCACATACTTTCTCACATCTGACTGCATCCTAAGTCAAATGTAGAATCTCTTAACCAATTAAAGTGTCTTATCAGGTCCAAAGTGTCCTGACAAACCCCCACAATATTTTTCCTTTAAAATTTTTTTCCTCATTGAGCAATTAGGAATACAAAGTTGACTGCCTTTGAAAAGTAAGCCTTCTCGAAGAATATAATAAAAAAAATCAGTATGATACCTGTCATTCATGTCCTTAAAAACCTCATAGGCCTCCTTCAAATCTTCATCTCCTTGATACATGTTTGTTAAGGCACTGAGTCCCATGCTTTTCGGTTGAATCTCCTGGATTGCTAAGTTCCTTCTACTAAGTGCATCAAAACTTTATTAGCTACTCCTTTCTTATGTAGGATAGTGAAAGTGTAAGCTCGGAGATATTCAATCCATTTCATATGTCAATGGTTTAGTTTCTCCTGCCCGTTCAAAAAACTTAAAGCATGGTTGTCAGTATATACGATAAAGTCCTTAGGTCAGAGATAATGTCTGCACTTCCTAAGAGATTGCACCATAGCATATATCTCTAGGTCATATGTAGAATAATTTTGTTTTTCCTCATTTATTTTCTCATTGAAAAATGCCACTGGCCTACCTTCCTAACTCAAGACTCCTCCTAGGGCCTTATTTGATGAATCACACTCAATAGTGAAAACTTTATGAAAGTCGGGGAGTACCAGAATAGGTTGCTCTGAAATCTTAGTTTTCAAAAATTCAAAATATCTATCAGCCTCTTTTGTCCAAACAAATTGACATTTCCTTCCACCTTTTACAGTTTCTATCATTGGTGCACTAACTCCACAGACATTCTTAATAAATTTTCTATAAAAACTTGCTAACCCATGGAAAGCTTTTACCTCACTTGCCAATTGTTTAGGATTGCCTCCACCTTAGATTGATCCATTTTCATTTTTTTGTGAGAGACCACAAACCCAAGGAACACTAGTTCTTCCTTCAAGAAGACACATTTATCCAAATTCATCTTCAACTGCTCCTCATATAACCTTTGCAACACAAAATCCAAGTGTGTTAGATGTTCATTCCTGTCTTTATTGAAAATCAATATATCATCTAGATACACTACTACAAAATGATTTATGAAGGGCTTAACAACAACATTCATGAGTCCCATGAATGTACTAGGGGTGTTGGAAAGTCCAAATGGCATTACCATCCACTCAAATAGGCCTTCATTGGTCTTAAAAGTTGTCTTCCATTGGTCTCCATCTCTGATCCTTATTTGATGATAACCACTTTTCAAATTCATTTTGGAATAATACTTGGCCCCTCCTAGACAATCCATCAAGTCCTCCATTCTTGGCATTGGGAATCTATATCTAATTGTTATCTTATTGATGGCTCTAGAGTCAGTACACAACCTCCATGTTCCTTGTTTCTTAGGAGCTAGTACTGCAACGACTGAACATGGACTTATGCTCTTCCTAATGAACCATTTGATTCAAAGTTTCATTTAAAACCCTATATAGGTGTTTAGTTCTTATCTTTTATAAATGGATTTTTGCCAATAAACTTTGTATTTTGTTTAGGGGTAAGCTTGTATGCTGCCTTATTGGGTTGTGTAGCACCTAGTATGAGGTCAATACAATGACTGATTTCCCTTTGAGGGGGTAAGGAATTTGTGGTACTCTCTACAACTATCCCCTTATACCGGTCTAGTAGATTTTGAACTTCTTTAGGACCTACGCTCCTTTTTGTCTCTTGGTTCTTACGCTGCTTCTTAGGTTCAGTCTTAGGCTTGACAACTATTGCAAAACAAGGAGTATCCTTGTCCTTCAAACCCTTCAATAACTCCCTCTCATCCACTAGCATGACACTAGTCACAATGTGCTTATCCTTACTGTCATCCGAAAGTTGTGTCATAGTGAAGTTCACCCCATTCTTGGTGATGGTGTAAACATTCTTCCTTCCCTCATTCCTAGCATCTACATAATATTGCCAAGGCCTACTGAATAGCAAATGACAAGCATCCATTTCTACTACATCATGCAACACCCTATCTTTGTATTCACCTACTGAAAATTCTATCCAAACATGCTCACTAATCAAGGCTTGTTGACCTTTGATCATCCAAGACACTTTATAAGGATGGGAATGAGGTATTCTTTGCAAGTTAAGCTTAGTAACCATTTCAACAAAAGCTAAGTTATCTGGGACCCTGAGTCCACAATGACTTTGCATACCTTTCCTTGTACCTTGCAAGAGGTTCTGAAAAGAGATTTCCTCTGAGGTGGTTCTTTGATGGTTGGCACCTTCAAGAGGGTCCTATTGATCATCAAAAGTTCTTGCTCTGAGTCTGTAGACTTTGAAGTTGATGTGTGGTAGGAGATCAGGCTTTGACTATCTTCTTCTTGTATTAGATGTACTCTCCTATCACCTCCTTGGCTACCATTTCTTAGCTTCTCAGGACATCTAAATGACTGATGCCCAACTTGGTTGCATGAAAAACACCTACCGGTGAATACACTAGGTCCTCTTCCACTAAATCTACCTCTGCCATTTCCCCTCCTTCCTCTAAAGCTTCCTTTATTCCCTGATACTCCCTCTTGTTCCTGATGGCTGGACTCTCCTTGGGGTTTAGGAGATGATCCTCTTTCATTGAATCTACCTTTGCCTCTAAAACTTGTACCTTTTCCTCTATTATTGTGTTCTCCTCTCCTTTTTTGCTTCTGCTCAATCCTAAGTGCCATCTGAAAACACTTTTGCACTAATTCAGGGTTAAACAAACTCAGTTCATCTTGAATACTGAACTTAAGACCACTCATTTACCTTGCTAGCTTTTGTGTCTCATTCTCTGGCATCTTTTCTTTGAGGGTCATCCTGTGGAACTCCTCAATGTAATTACTAACATCTAGATCCCTTTGCCTTAGATTTTGTAATCTCTTATGTAAGATTATCTCATAGTCCTCAGGCACAAATTGCCTTTTGATCTGTATCTCCATCTTCTTCCATGAGGTTATAGGTCTCTTTCCTTCCTCATCTCTTTCATTTTGTAGAAAGTTCCACCAACTAAGAGCTGGCCCTTTCATTTTGGATTTAGCTACCTTCACCTTTTGGTTTTTAGGTACCTCTTAACATTCAAAATAATTGATCATTGCTTCTATCCAATCTATACACTCTTATAAATTCATCTTTCCAGAGAATATAGGTAGTTCTGCTCTATTGTCTCTTCTTCCTACCCTATTGAGGGCTTCAACAAATTGCCTTTGATCTACCAGCATCAATAGCCTCTCTTCTTCCTCTTCTCCTTCTCCATCAGATGTTGATGCAACTCACTTGCTTGCCTGATCTTTCTTCAACCTTTCTATCTCCTCCTCCATCTTTTTATTCTTGGCCGCCTACTCCCTCACTATCTTAGCCAACTCCATGTTTGTCATGGGTCTACTAGGAATCTCCTCACTATTCTTTGTTGCATATTCCATTTCTTTATTCTTCCCCAAGGCTCTTCTAATGCTTGATATCACCTAATGCAGAGTTATGTAGCAGTAGGGTGATGAACCCACCTACACACCTTGGTCTTCTATCCCTTGAGTCTCATTCAAGGCTACAATCACTCTTCAAATATGAAATCAGATTATTACCCCTAACAAGGGATGGCACAACATTTCTACACACTTCCTAGACCTATTAAGATCTTCCACAATGATACTTTGGAATGCAAGGCAAATATTGGCTTTTGAGGCTTAAACAGGCCTATTGGTTAGTAGCCCTATTTCACTATCTTTTTGGATTTTCCTCTAGATTATACCAAACAACACTCTATACAAATTTAGGTTTCACACACCCTTTTAGGATTACTATTAGATTCCAAAATATTGGAATTCCACCCTATTCCTTCACTCTTCAACACCTACCTGGGTCACAAGCCTAATTGATCAAGTTAGACTAGTTTTACAAAGGAGGTATACAAGAATGGGATCATAGGAAGGTTCCAACTCTTCAGGAGACTTCTTCTATGTCCAAATACTCCAATTCCATCAATTCAACTGATCATCTCATTATTGTTCATTATGTGCTCAATGAGACTCATCTAATATAATCTGAACCCTCAACCGATTTACACTAGGGCTTGGTGGTAAGGTTACCAACCAACTCCTCTAATCTCACCCCTCTAGAATCTCAAAATACATGCCCCTAACTTGCATTATACCCATGGCCATTGGATCCCAATTTTTAGATTGCAAGTTAGGGTCCCATTTGCATAGTAACCCTTGAAAATGGAGGGTTTCAAACCCATAGAGGGTAAAACACTTATAACTTCCACTAAACTTCACTTCAAGAGGTTAGACAAAATGCATTGGAAGGTATTTTAGGGATCTTTCTAATCAGATCAAAATTTCATCTGTAGATCACACACCCTGTACAAATAGTACGGAAAATGTCATTGTTATGGCAAAATCAAACTTGTACTATTCACTTTCTCCACCAAACTTTACAAAAATTCTACTACTCCCTCTTTCCCATGCTTGTCCAAGAATATATAAACCTTTTATAATGTCCATAACCAACTTTTGAATAGTTAGGATTGTTGGAGAAGTAGTTGGCATCCTACCGGCAACTTTGAAAAGTTGCTTGACAACAAATGCACCATTTACAACCTAGGACAACATTGGGTTTTAACCACTTAGACCTTATGGAAACACATCCAAGGTTATTATTTGTTATTTTTAGACTCCAAACACCTAAGACAACATCATAGACACACTAACAATAAAATCCAAATTCCAAGCCTTCATGGCCTAATAGACCTCTAGGTTTATATGCTCACCTAAGAGATTATTGACCATACAAGTAGGCATTCAATTACATTGAGGGTGATCATTGATCCAACCCATTATTACATCATAAATGAACATGTAGACACCACCATGTGCTTGAAGTAGAGGTATCATTGGAAGGTGCTCCACACCAATTCGGGTTTGTGAAAATTCATTGGATAAATGCTTGTCCACATCAACATATTCATACTCACTATTAGAAGCATTAGGGTTTGACTGTATTGACAAAGATTCTTGCAATGATTTCAGAGACGTGATTTAAGGTATGACAATGGAATTTTGAAAGGTATGTTTTGGAGCGAAAGTTGGTGACAGACCAAAGGGTCAATAAATACACATATCTCATTCTTGAGATTTTTTGTTGTTAAGGTGAATTGAAACAATGTGAAAGTGCACATAGGGGGAGTTTAAGAGATTGCAAAGTTGAGTGACAGAGGACTGGTAGAGTGGAGTTTCACAGAGTGGTGACCCAAGTGGTAGAGGATCGACAGTGTGAAATTCAAGGATCAACAAATTGGTAGAATGCAAAGTTGAAAGTGCATTCAGGAAATCAGAGTTGTGTATAGCAGAGACAACCGATGCAGACATAGTGTGATTGTTTAGTGTGATCTAATCAAGCTAATGAGTAGCAACTTTAGCAGATCATCTTTGTGTTGCTATCTATCCATTGCAACTAAAATCCCTTAATAGGGTGGACTTTAATAGGTCCCATTGTAAAAATCCGTTAGTCAGGTGACATCTTAATTGATGTTCTTCAGTCCTTTAACCGGGCTACTCTTAATAGGGTAAAGGAACTAACTGGCCTTGAACAAAATCCCTTAATCGGGTGGCACCTAACAATGTCTTTGTAATATCTTAACAGGGATGGCTCTTCACCAAGCGTACTCTAGAAAAGTACAAATTTTGTGAGTTCCTACTCACACCATGGTTTTCTCCCATTTTGGTTTCCACAAGATAAATTTGTGTGCCATTGTGTATCTTTTCATGCATGCATAATCTTCTGCAGCAAATGTTTACATTGATGAATGGTAAATTAGTACAAACTTAAAGTAAAAGTTTTATTTGAGTAAAACTAGTAAAGTGTTGATTCACCCCTCCCCTCTCAGCACCGGTTGGGACTAACATGTTAAACATGTCATTTATAGATAAAATTGACTCTTAAATAAACAAAATATTAGGAGAATGGACTCTAATCAGATCGTGAACATGATATGTTGTTCAATCCCTTCCATTCTCTGAGAGGGCTATCATTTATGAGCACTAGAAAAGTTAGAATCAATAGATTCTATAGTCCCTAATTTCACCTAGTTTTAACCCATTGAAATTTTAGCTTCTCCAAATATTTCTTCCATCACACCTTAGGAGGCTTATTTAATCCTTCCTTTTTGACATCATTTTGTTGTATCCATAAAGTGAGGTATGTTCTACTACCATTTCCTAGATCCTAATCCCCCATAATAAGCTAAAAATCCATAGAAACCAAAGGAGAACGAACTCTTATCTCCTCTTTCCTTGGTAGCTCTGAATCAACCAAAGCCTCTTGAATTTGACCAATGAACATGTGAGTGACATCCTATGAAACAACCTAGATAAAGACGACCCCAAGGGAAACAAGACCTTCACCTACACTATCTCCAACTAACTACTGCCCATCAAGAGTGCTAATATGCTATTCAAAATCCTTTAGAACATCAAATTGATTAAATATAGAATCAATGGCATTCATTTTTCAAGAGCTTTACTAATTGGTGATTAGGTGTCTTTAGTTGAAAGTCTTCATTCTTGAGTCTTGACCTAAAATGTTTGACATGTTTCTTATTTTTGCCAAGTGTCAAAATTATTATGAGCACCAGAGTCTAATTAGTTAGCCCATATTGATAATGTTAAGTTCAATCTCAAGTACCAAATTGTAAAACACCCTACCTATCATTTCAATTGTCTTCTAAACTAATCATTTGCATTGTCCAAAACATAAAAATAATTAAATATTGGAAATTATAAATTTTTAAGTAAAACTAGTTTAGAGATATGTCTCTAACCTTTCTAAGAAATGTGGCTAGTTTTTGTGATAACCCACTTCACGAATCGAGAGATTTTAAAGTTTCAATTCTTATTAGCCAATTTTGAGAAATATCAAATTTAAAATTTAATTATCTCAAAACATAATTAACCTTTTGGTTTTGCTCATAGTGGTGACTTAATCTTCCTGTCAAATTTTCGTGTCAAGATGTTTTACTAGTCAAAACCTATGCAAATCTTTCCTTCTGCAGCATTAAGAGTCCTAAGGAATCTGGTTAATGGATGTGCCACCTTGCTTTTAAATTAAATCAAAGTATTTTTCAAGCATTTAAAGATCTATTTTTTTCTCTAAGTTAATTTTTTTTGTGCAGAACCCCACAACTAACCTAAGTTGTGTACAACAACACAACTCGCATATGTTATTCACAACCACACAACTCATGTGCTCTCTTTTAAAGTATGAAATGCAAAACACATAACTACCTATGAGAGGGATTGTAACTATTATGAAATTTAGTTACCAAATGTGGAAGCAAAGACAAGGCATATAAGTTGTTTAGCTCAAATGTCTCATGGAATTGATGAGCGCAATCTACATATGATGTATTTCTTGAAAAAGCCACAAAAAAATCCTCAACATATGCAGTTGTCAGGCATAAAGCTAGTTATATTTTTATTCCACTTTTGCATGGCTAGAAAGCCAAGGTTTTTGTCATTTGTTTTAGCTGCAACTACCCTACCAAATAATCGTACATAAAATGGAAGCACAAAATTTGCTTGTTAATATTTTGACTAATGTCTCAAAAAGATGTTATCTCATGACTTGCAATGATTACGTGATAAGACAAAATGGATATTTTGAAGGTTCTTTAGAGAAATTCATTACTTTCTAACTATGCAAGCATGGACCAAGTTCTGGTCTAATGGTCTATACATTGCAGGATATGTACAACATGTATTTGTTGAAAAGAGTTATAAACTTTCATGAAATTGCATTTGGTTGGTGTAAACCCAACTTCCAAAAGCTCTACCAACATCTTCCTTACTTGCACCAACGCTATAGCTTTCGGATATAGCAAATCAAAAAGCTCAAAAGGAGATTTTGTCAAATAATATAGTTGGAAATGCACAAGCATGATAACTCTTCTTAGAATTCCTCAAAAAATTGAATGGTAGTAGGGTTCGCATAAAATGGATTTATTGAAAGGATTTTAAAAATTTTCAAGAAAATACAATTGGTTGATGAAGAGTCAACTTCTTCTGTCAATTAAATTAATCTTGAGTGCCTAACTAATTAACTCCTAAATCATCAATGTCACATGGAAAATAAGTCATTCTAAATTAATTAAATATTTGTTTAATTAATTAATTATTCCAGGTAGATCATTTTAATCAATTATCCTATTTATTTAATTAAATATCCTAGTGTATCTAATTAATAAATAAATTTGCCATTAAATCATAAAAAATGAGTTAATCTACAAAAAAAGGAATTAAATTGAGAAAAGAAATAAACTTGAGATATTTCTTTTTCTAAAATTGAGATAACTTGAGAAATCTCAAAAAAGAAAGAAAAACAATTAAATTGAATAAATCATTTTCTCTAAAATTAAAACTCAAAACAAATCTTGAGGAAAGAGGTTTAGTTGCATTGGAGGGGATTTTTCTAATAAAAATCTTGAGTAAATAAGAGGAAAGTGCATGGAATCAACTAATTTTATCTCAAGTGCATGGAATCAACTAATTTTATCTCCAATGCAAACTCAGACTTATTATCTCAATGCATTAAATCAAGCTTTAATTGGAATTTATCTCAAGATTAACTCAATCTAATCTTCTCTGAAACTGAATCAAAGCATCCAATCATTTCAATTCACCTGGATTGTGCTTTCTCTTGAGGAATCTCAACCTCTCATCATTAATCAATCTTGATCATTGGTCTCTCTTTGGATTCTCATTAATTTCAACCTTTCATCTCTCATTCAAGACACCTTAGAGATTTATTGTTATTATGTTGTTTTTTCTCTAGTCATTAAGAATATTGTGTATTAAGATTATTGCATCTTAGGTTTTCGCATATTTAGTTTAATCATTCGTAGCTTAATCTTGCATCCATTTAGCTTAATTTTATGCTCATATAGATTAAATCATTCATCTTGGTATAGTCTAGTCACTGGTATTTCTTACATATATCTAAGAGCAAGTCTATACTCGCATCTTTTAGGAGGCAATAGATCGATTTGTTATGGTTTTTATATTCATGATTATATTTGTCTAACCATGCATGCAATGATTTATTGAAGTGTTGTGTCTTACAACTTACAGATTACCACTTTTCACACACACAGTGCCCTCCCTACATGCACCAAAATGGGAGCTTTGAAATAGAATATGGCATTCATCAAAGCACTACAAGAGAAAAATTGTGTTAAATGTTATAATTGTAATTGGTCAACTAGACGTATACAAATGTGGGGACATATCTTAAGGTTGTGAATTGTTTGATGGAATGCTTGAAACATATGTCATCTCATGCAGTGCCAAGTTTGCGGAGGTATATTGTTGGAATTTCATATTTTCTTGATCCTCAGTACACATCTTTGCACTCCCATGTTACTCCTACCTATCAGGAGTAAATGCTACCCAGAAGGAAGCCTGCAGAAGACAACCTATCCCAGACATTGGGATTGGATTCCTCAAGTTGCCTCTAACGGACAGCTCTAGACTATAGAAGAATTTATGGTGATAGGTAATTTTGAATTCAAAATGTGAGAGGAAATTTTTTGTGCAGCCCAGATAAATAGAATGTCAATGAGAAGTTATCAATTGTGAAGTTAGTTTTTGTGTAGTAGCAGTAGAGAATATTTTTCATGTTCTCTAAGTGATTCAGTAAAAAGTGCAGCAGTAGCTATGTTTATTGGTTAAACATTGGTTTCTCTAGTTTTAGTGGAGCTCCAGGTGAGAAGTAGTTAAAGAGAGATCAGAGAAGCTCCAAGTATTATTTGGATGCAACTCTAGATGATGGAAAATCTATTTATAAATTAATTTATAATCAGTTGTTTTTGAGTTTGTAGATTTTATTTGTAAAGTTCCTTTCTAGTTTAATAGAAAGAAAGAAACAACTTGCATGTGTTGTTGTTTAGATTTTATTTTGGATTTGGTAGTGACTAGCAAATCTGAGTTGCACTATCCACGGTTTATTTATTTGGTATCAAAGCATTTGTGTGTATCCCATATTTAGCAATTTTAGTTTTCTAAGTTGGTATTATAGTCATTTGACCCTAAATCCTTGTGAGTTTGGGCATTTGTTTTCTAGGTATTGATTTTTATTATGTAGGAGAGATGGTTGGAGATGAAGGAAATAGCATCATTCAAGACCCCTCTAATCTATGGCATCTCAAGTATGGCCACTTAGGTTATACTAGTTTGAGTATATTATCTAAGAAAAGAATGTTAGATAGTTTTTCAAGGATAGTACAACATAGTAGCAAATGTGAGTCTTTCATTTTAGGTAAGCACCATAGGAAGCCCTTTCAATCAAGCATCTCTAGAAGGGAAAGAGAACTATCATGCCCTCTCCTTACACATGGAGAAAACATGTCACAACCTTAAATCAACCACCAAAATATTTTTTTTTGGTTTTACTCATAACAAAACCTACTAAAAGTTAATTTAGACTATAAACTATGCTAAGCCACCATACATTAATTTCAATAATAACTCAATATGGTGTAACCCTCTTAATTAAATTTAATAATGATCATTAACTAACTAAATTTATACAATAGACCATAGCTATTTTAGGGAAATTCTCTTTGGGATAATATGCCACAATCATTTGTGAAAATTAAATAAAATTTTATTCATCATTAAAGGTAACGTAAGATTATAATCATTAGAATAAATTCCTCAAAACAAACTTCATTCAAGAACTCAAGACTTTTAAATTTACATTTTAAACCCTTTTATCCCCTTTGTCTAGTATGGACTTAATATCAGAATTATATTCACTAGGTTTATCTAGATTAATTTAATTCCATCGATAAAATGCTTAAGGTTAAACTATAAATTAAATAACTCAGTAGATTCAATAATTTCCCAACATATTTACCATTTATCTTTATTTTGAAAATTACTTCTTTCTTATATCCAACTTAAATAAAAAATTCCCATTAATAAGGTTTATTTAAAAAATAACTTTAATTTGACCTCTTAAGTAGTTTTAAAAGCACAAGTGATGGGTACCTAGTTGTAAAGTGGAAAATTGAACCCTAGTGAATCCCCACCTAGGAGAGAGAAAGGAAATCACTAGGATGATTTTTACTTGGGAGATACTTTACATTCAAAATATGGGTTGAGTCCACTAGATCCAAATCAAAGGGAAATAAGGATGTGAATGCCTAGCAGATTGCAAGAGTTGGAATGTAATTTTCCCTCTTTCATAAATAGAAGAGTTGACTTGTTGACTATGCAAAAAATAGAGATAAAATGAGTGAAATGAGGAGCTACCGACTTGAGATCATGCTATAACTTTGAATCTGAGATATTTAGACTGATATGGACCTGCCCTGTAAATTTGGAGAAAAGTCATTGGGACCATCTTGAAAGTGCACAAGGTCCTCCGGAAAATCTGCTAAATGAAAATGGTTTTTCCGTCTCTGCAAATGAATCCCAAACCTGCAATTACAATTGCGCACCTACAACCTACACACAGAAAAGAAGGGAAGAAGGGTTGTGGATAGGGGTTTGCCTCAGTCAAACCCCAGTTGAGGAATCAACCTTGAAAGAAAGTAATTGCAAATGCTTAAATGTAAATAATAGAAATTTATACCCTGTAGATCTACAATTTGTTGATGATGATTTCTTTTCTTCTTGAATGGAATCACAAGTGTTTGCATGAAATGGCATGTAACATGACAAAACCCTAACACACACATATGCTTGCAAATGAATGTTGTAATGTTGATGTAATGGACAAATGAAAAAGACACATGAAGAAGAAGACTTGATGGATGCTTGAAGACTTGAATGCTTGATGAAGACCTTTCACTTGAATTTTTCCTATCATTTATTTCATGTATATCATATATATGCAAATGAGAAGACTAACTCCCTTTTGTACATGCCTCAGAGAATAAATTCATCTCACTGAAGGCCAACATCGGGGAAGTTTGGAATCCCAAAATGCAGATATGACCTGAGGGACCTATCTTGGGGCCACCCTAAGAGGGAGTTCAGGGGTGCCATTCCCCTGTCCCGCCCTATATTAAGGTCCGAATAGGGTCCCGAGGCCATCTCAGGGCTCAAACGGGAGAAATTCAAGGGTGAAGGTGCAGAAAGGGGTCTCGGTTAGAGAAGAAGATACTGTCACCAAGGTGAGGGCCTCAAATGTGGTTAAAATTGTAAGGTTCACAATTTTATGACACTACATTTAGCCCCCACTTTAGCAGGAGTATGGCTTACGCCAATATTGCCAGTAAAGTAGAATAAAGAGAGAGATGAAGATGAGAGATGTAGAGCAATACCACAAGGAGTATAAGACATCACTAATCTTGAGGAACAAAGCCCCAAATCTTAGGATCTTAACTCACTCAAACATATGCAAGAGCACACAAAACAAAAAGGATGAGACAAAAAAGACAAGACAAAGCACGAAAGACACACTACAAAAACAAAACACAAGACCACATATCAACTAGCCGTAGAGACCTCAATACAAATGTATCAAACAACTAATTGAAACACAAAGAAAAATGACACTACATAAACACAAGTGATGACATAAAAGATAAAAGATGACATCATCCATGAACTATCAATAGTAAAAATATGGGTTCATGAGAGGAAGAAGAGAGAGGACATGAATACACATTTTGGTGATCCATGAGAAGAAAGGCGAACAAAAGAGAAACCATGGACATCTTGCCCCTACAACTAGGTGATCCATGGAGAGAAGGACATGAAAATCTATCCCCCAGAGTATGTCTAGGTGATCCACATGTAAGGGAGGAGAGTAAGAACATGATTAGTTCCACCCAACCTCATGCACATGTGTACAAGTGAGGTTTGAAGCGCATCATAGAAGTCTATGCCCTAGTATGCTACAACCTATATAAGATGTATAGTATAAGTGTCAAGAAAGGTGTGACATCTCACTCTAAGAGTTTGTGCTCTAGTTCCAAGAATAATCACCCTTCATAAGAAAAAGAGGCGTCATCTTGCTCTAAGATTTTGTGCTCTAGTTTTGAGAATGACCCATTGTACAAATAAAAAGTGATGACATCTCACTCTAAGAATATGTGCTCTGGTTCCAAGAATGACCCATTGTACAAGAGAAAAGTGATGACATCTTTCTCTAAGAGGTTGACCTCTGGTTCCAATAATGTCCCACTATCAATGCACGAGAGAAGTATGGTACAAAGGAGCAGTGTAGGTGCCCCCCCCTTAAGATGTAAACATAGGTTGATGTTGATATCTTAAGGAAAGTAGAACAAGAATACCTACCTTCATCACAAAGAAGATATCATCTATGCAACGACATCATAAATCCAAGCAAGAGAGGGAATACTCTTCCATCCAAGATAAGATAGTTGAAAAGAGATATCTTGTTGTAAGTGTAAAGGAGATCCTTGGAGGAGAAGAGATCTTTGTGCAAAATACATCTACCCCCCAAGAGGAGTTGTCTTAGACAAATATAACATCTTCTAGGATGAAGTGCATAAGAGAACAAGAATTCAATCCTTCCCCCTATTGCTAGGTGAAAGTGACTCTTAATGAGGGATGACTCACTTTTAGACCCAAGAGGGATAGGTGAATTTATCATAGATGTACATTACGAAGTGGAAAAGAGGTTGTAGTCAAGGAGTTACACCTAATGTATGAGAGAGAACCCTTGAGAAAACCACCACCAATTTCGCACAAGGAATGACATCAAGTAATATAACTCACACAATCCACAAAACAGGGCAAAGTGGATCCCTAGAGAAGTAAAGAGAGAGGGATCATTTCCCCCAAGTGTAGGACAATGAGAAGAATTACACAACTTATAGAGAGAGATTACTCATAAGAGACATACCATTTCAAGAAAGGAATACATCCTAACCAAGGAATAGACATGCGCTTGCATGAAGGATAACTCCATTCAGGAAAGGACATCAAGTTATGAATAACACAATATAAGAGGTAATTTACAAAGAGAGAGAAAGAAGAAGAAGAAGGTTCACAAAAGTTCTCTAAGGAGAGATTGTTCATAATAGGCATACCGTTTCAAGCAAGGATAGGATCCCACTTACGAAATAGACATGCGCTCGCATGAAGGAGAACTTCATGCAAGAAAGGACATCAAGTTTATGAATAATTTACTCTATAAAGAAAATAGTGAAACCTTAGAAAGAGAAAAAGGAATATTCTTGCCCCCCAAGCATAGAGGCAAGAATAAATATACTATTATGTTATTTTCTAAGTATGATTGCACCTAAAATTGTACCCCCATGAATGACAAGGAGCCCCTGATAAGTAGGCTAGCCATGTCACATAGTGAGGAGCAACATAATAGTAACTTGAATGTTATTTTAAATGATCATGATGAATATGTCATTCATTATCAAATGTTATTTTTAACATGCCCAAAACAATGTAATGTTGTATTTGTGTTTTCAAAGCTTGACACTCATTAGTAGAATGGCCATGGGCTTGATGATATTTACAAAAAGAAGAATTTTGAGAATGTTGTTTATGTTTTCTTCTTTGTTTAAGGAAAATAGGAGATATTAATTTGGAATTTAGAAGATTGGTCAACAAATTTTCTTGTTGTAACTCGAAACTAGAATGAGAAGGTGTGGATTTACAAGACAATGGAGAAGAAGATGTTGACAAAGGAAAGTGTGATATCTCATGAGTTTGTCGCTCACATTCAAGCATTTGTCCATTGCATCTATGTGCATATTAAAAAGATGGTTCACTCTTAGGGGGAATGGAACTGAAGTTTAAAGAGGCCCAATCAATTTCAAGATTTGTGTTAAGAGAAAAATTTGGAATATGTGTAAGGCACAACATAATAATTAGGAAGAGTGTTTGGTTTCCTAGGAACATGAATGTAATTGATTTGATTTTTGTTAGGCTCTTGATTTTTGGGAGAGAGAGAGAATTATGATGAGCAATATTATCATCCTATTTTTCTAAGGCATCTTTATGTTCAAGACGCTTATTAGGAAAAGGAATATCATATGTAATTAATGCTTCATCTTTAGAGGGAAGATCATGAAGAGAAGGTATGGTATCACTAGGATAAGTAGCCATAATATCATCCTCTTACATTAAATAATCCATATGAGGGAGGTACTTTTTAGGAGAAGAAGGAAAAAAATTCTCCAAAGATTCATCTTTAGGAGGGAGATCTTTGAAAGAAGTGTCCATATTCCCTTTGCACCAATGTGCCCTCATTAATGAGATCAATTTTGGGAGAGGGTAAATTATAGGTCTGAATGAAAGGGAGAAGTAAATTATCAGCATATGCATGAAAGGGAACATCTTTAATGCAACTTGAAATTGAATTAGAAAAATAAGATAAGAACTCCATATGCACTTATGATCAAGCAAGAAAATCAAATGTCATTTAACCATAATAATGTTCACCCCATACATGCATAGAAAATTTAATAAAGGATGGAAAAAGGAATTTAAATTGCAAATTTGAAATTTGAGACTTGCAAAATAATTGAATAATTCAAAATTCTAGGAAAAACGATCATTAAATTAAATGAACAAATTGATTGAAAGAATAATAATGCAACCTCCTAGAAAATTAAAATTTAAAATTAGGATTATGTAAAAAATATAACCTCTTAATTTTAAAATTATCCAAAAGAGATTAAAATCAAGGAATATTGAAAAACCTCTTAATTTAAAAAATGAAAGTTGTTAAATTAAAATTTTGAAATTTAAAATTAGGGTTGTCTTAATTAACCACTTAATTTTAAACTATATCTTGAAAATTGAAATGTTGAAAGTGGAGATTGTTTTTTATTTTAGGGGGTTCAAAATTTGACAAAATCAGCCAATTTTTTGGACTTAAGCAATTAAATACAGTCATAACAGTCTCCCAAAATTTCAAGAAAAAAGCCAGGGACTATGTTGAAAGTGCACGCGGTCCTCCCAACTTTTTCAAAATTTTTCAAGGACAAAAGATATGATGATTTGAGAGATAACCCCCAAAAATTGATTGATTTTATGATCTCTAGATAGGTGAAATTAAGTTTTGAATGTCAAAATAGGACCCTATTAGGGTTTTGATAAAGATAAGAAAATGAATAGAAATTTTGAAAAAGGTCAAACCTAATGGATAAGGCCATCTTAAACAATATTTAGAAGACTGAAATTGGTTGAGATTGATTGAAATTTAAACAAAAATCCAATTAAATTTAAAATTTAGGGTTTTAGGACCTAACGATTGAATTATGAAATTTTGAATTTTGGGAAAAGGAGGGAAATTGAAAATTTGAATTTTAGGCAAGAAGACAAGTTTGACAACAATGATAAATCTGAAAATTGAAGTAAGATCCAAGTTTTGCACAAATTCAATTTCAAATCTAGAACTTTTGTAAATTGCAAGAAAATCAAACATTCAATTTTGAATTTGTTTTCGACCTTAGGAGGTTTAAAAATTGGAAAAATCGGCCTATTTTCTGGATTTAAGTAGAAAAATACAATCAATTCTGAGTCCCGAAATCTCAGGAAAAAAGATAGGGACCGTGTGCAAGCTCAACATAGTTCGCCCAACTTTTTTTGAAATTTTCAGGGATGATAGAAATTATAATTTTATTGCAGAATCCAAAAAATAGCCAATTTGGAGATGTCTAGATAGGTCAAATTAGTAGTCAAAGGTCGAAATAGGAGACTCTTAAAAATTAGGGTTTGATTATTTAGCCACTTAATTTTTAGAATGAAAATAAAATTTTGAATTGCTATTTTGAAATAGAAATCAGATCTGAAACAAGCAACCAAAATGCTAAACTTCACAAGCTTACTTTCCTCAAAATGAAAAATTAGTGCTTTTATGCGATTAACCTCTAAAATTTGCAAAAAGATCAAACTCTGAAATAAAAAATTTGAAATTCAAATTGCAATTATTCAGATCTAACAAATAAGAAATCAAAATTAAGATGTAGGATGTTGGGTTCACAAAATGTAAAGTCAAAAATTGAACCCTAGTGATTCCCCACCTAGGAGAGAGAAAGGAAATCATTAGGATGATTTTCACTTGGGAGATACTTTACATTCAAAAGAGGGGTTGAATCCATTAGATCCAAATCCAAGGGAAATAAGGATGTGAATGCCAAGCAGATTGCAAGAGTTGGAATTTAATTTGCCCTTTTTTGTAAATAGAAGAGTTGACTTGTTGACTATGTAGAAGAGAGATAAAATGGGTGAAATGAGGAGCTACCAGTTTGGGATCACACTGTAACTTTGGATCTGAGATATTTAGATTGATACGGATCTGCCCTACAAATTTGGAGAAAATTCATTAGGACCGTGTTGAAAGTGCACACAGTCCTCCAAAAAATCTGCGAAATGAAAAGGGTTTTTCTGTCTCTGCAAATGAAGCCCAAACGTGCAATTACAGCTACGCACAAGCAACCTACACATATAAAACAAGGGAAGAAGGGTTGTGGATAGGGGTTTCCCTCAGTCAAACCCCAGTTGAGGAATCAACCTTGAAAGAAAGTAATTGCAAATGCTTAAATGTAAATAATGATGATGATTGCAAATACCTCGTAGATCTACAATTTGTTGATGATGATTATTTTTCTTCTTGAATGTAATCACAAGTGTTTGTATGAAATGGCGTGTAACATGACAAAACCCTAACACACACATATACTTGCAAATGAATATAATAATGTTTCTCCAATGGATGAATGAAGAAGACACATGAAGAAGAGACTTGATGGATGCTTGATGAAGACCTTACACTTGAATTTTTCCTATCATGTATGTTGTATATATTCAAATGAGAAGACTAACTCACTTTTATATATGCCTTAGAGAATTAATTCATCTCACCAAAGGCCAACATCGGGGAAGTTTGGAATCCTGAAATGCAGATAAGACCCGGGGACCTATCTTGGGGCCACCCTAAGAGGGGCTAACAAGGGTGCTACGCCCCTATCCTCCCCTATCTTGGGGTCCAGATAGGGTCCTAAGGCCATCTTAGGGCTCAAACAAGATAAATTCAAGGGTGAAGGTGTAGAAAGGGGTCTCAATTGGAGAAGAAGACATTGTCGCCAAGCTAAGGGCCTCAAATATGGTTAAAATTGCAAGGGTTGCAATTTTATGACACTACACTAGTAACATAGGCCCCCACCAAGGAAATAATTAAGATTAATTAATTAAAATTTTATTTAACTTCTCAAACACAACCCTAATTGAGTGAGCATGCAATCTCAACTGCAGGATTACATCATTTTTCTCCATCAGATTCTAGGGAAACTTAGGGAAACCTTAATCCTTATGGAAGAAATTAAAATGGGTTTTATTTCTCATTCTATTCATTTTGCTTGTGCATGTAGAAGGAGACGAAGGATATGGAGCAATCTATGCATGGACATGAGTAGGTTTCAAGATCAAATTCAACTATTGAAAGCCACAATCTGAGTATTGCCTAGATTGGAGCCTCATAATTTGTTTTCTAAACCCTATAATCTTATCTTCTTTTAGTTTTATTGTTTTCCTTTCACACAAAATTTATTACTCTTTCTAGTTTTCTCTTTTCCCATTTCTTCTATTTTTTTAAAAAAATATAGCTGATTTAAATTGACTTAATTATAAACCCCTATATATATATTTATATATGAAATTGTATGTTTAAAGTTTACAGTTCCAAGTGAATTATAGAAGAAGAAATTACTTATAAATCTAATTTCGTTTGATTTCGTGGAATAAAGTCAATATTCTACTAACATTTATTGACCTGAGTTTTCCTACCTGAAATTCCTGACATCAACTCCCACAAACAGTTCTATTTTGACAATGGGCCTTAAATAAAAGAGAACTTTCACTTGGTACCTTGATAAGATGAAAATATAATCATTAGATTGCTTTTAACAATTGAATTTTCACTCAACATTTTAAAAAATAAAGATACATAGCCAACAAATATGAATTTCATTTCTAGAAATATAACCAAGAAGGTAGATATACTTTTCACAATGAAGATTTCAGTTAAATAAGAACTAGTTGCATATCTCAAATCTAATATCTCTGATCAAATATCACAACATCTTTTAAATCTTAGTATCTAAGGTAGATAATCAAATTCATTATCTCAAATCCAAAGCTACTACATCCAGCCCTTAATGTCACTTGAATAATTACTTTTCGACAAGCATTTTTTTTTTACACCAACTTTAGTATATCCAAATTTTCCTTTGAACATCATTTAATCTACATCTTTCTATAGATAAAAACACTATATATTCAATTATACAATGTAATATTGAGGACCTCAAAACTAGCATGGTAACCCCCACTTGCAAAATAGAATAAAAGCTAAGGAAACCAATGAGGATCTCACCTCTCAACCATAGGAAAGCATTTCTTTCCAGCCCTGAGCCATGGGGGCTTCACTGGCTAGAAACACTATATCACATGCATTCATATTAGGGGGTTTAATATCCCCAAAATTTAAAGTAATATATTGCAAATATATTAAGAATGCAGGGGTTTAATAAATTTAACATTGGAATACAAATATTATAAAGTATTTTTATTTGACAAATGTCAAAATTAGGGGCAAAAATCCTAGGGGTTCATTTATTGATGTGCATCCTAATTGGTGGAGACTTGGTCAAAGTTTGTTTGACTTATTTACATGGGGTATGTGCACCAATATAGTTAATAGAAAGGGCGTATAAGTGGCCACTTTTTTTTCTAAAACAGGCAAACTTGAACTTCAAAGAGATATTTGAAGGTCATGCACTCAAAACTACGAGTTGAGAAAAGAATAAGAATTGTAGTACTCTGACTCTAGTTTCTATTTACTACTAAAGTTTTTTAAAATTGGATAAGATTAAGAGGGTCAAACCTCTCACACACAAAAAATTGTTCCTGATTTTTTCATAAAAACATAACATAGTTGTTTTCGTGTGCTGCACAAAATATATAGTTAGATTATATATTTTGCAAAACCCTTTGGTATGATGATAGGTAAGAGTGAGATCTAGAAGTTGTGTGATTTTTTATAATTTTTCGTTGAGTATTTTTTTTTTATGATTTTTATAAGTGAATGCATTCTAAAAATTTGGTACCTATTTGTGCACTAGGCATAGCTTGCATGAAAATAATAAAAAATGCAAGCTTGTTTTTTTTAAAGTGTATAGAATCTATGTAGAACACTAATATGTAATTTATTTTGAATTTGGTCAAGTATATCAAAAGTTATTAAAAAAATGGTAGACATATGTCTGTGAGGATTGTCAAGGCACTAGTAAAGAAAATTAAAGTTTACTATGCTAATGTATTCCAAAGAAAAGAAAAATTTATATGGTCGAAAAATTGAGAAGACGTGTGAGATTATGGTGGTAATTTTAGAGATAACCCCTTGATCATTTGTAAACCTGATGATGATGAAGTTGAGAAATCATGTTGGAAGATGAAAAACATGTAAAGAGATAAAAATGGGGGTAAAATGGGCTTTCAAGCCTTAGGATTGTTTTCCAACCCTCTTACTAAGCCAAAACCACACGAGTTTTGAAAAATAAAAAAGTATTATTCACAGTTCTACTTAACCCATACGGGTTATGTAAACTAAAACCATTATTCACAGTTCTATATAACTCATACAGGTTATGTAGAACTAAAACAATTATTTTGTCTTTCACAAAACCTGTACGGGTTAGGAAGACATAATAAAGTATGCTTGTAAACTTAGCATTTACTACACATATGTATAGACATACATATAAAATATGTGTTTATGTATGTATATATGCATATCTATAGTTATATACATATATTTATATAGATATATGTATATATGTTTGTATACATGCATGTCTCTCTTCTTTTCCTCTCTAACTCATCTTCCTTCCCCCATCACTGTCTCTATCTATTATGAGCACTAATTATCCTCCTTGAGATCTATCTCATCTCTCTCCCCCTCACACTTCTCCCTCTATCGAGTCTCTCTCTCTCTGTCTCTCTCTCTCTGTAAAAGTACAAAGTGGTGTCACACTTTTATAAAGGAAATGGCCAATGCTAATTCAACTTTTTAAATTAAATCAAAAGAAAGTGAAATATATGTTTTGAATCTTGAAATGATGTAAACTAATCAAATTTATATTCTTATGTCTATTTTAAGTTTGTAATTTTAACAAAAATTTAAAAAATTATTTGAATATAGTTTTTTATAAAGTAAACACTATAATTTAGTTGCTGAAAAAATGTTGAAATTGAAGTTGTACTAGCCACCACACTTTATTTAGTAAAATTTACTTTTTTTCTTGAATTTTATTTTTCATACTGATAACTTGAAACTTTAGTGCATGGATATATTGTATACTATTTTTTATAAATATATATTTTTCAATGAATTTAAAAAGTTGCGTGTGCTAAAATATAACTGTTTCCAATTCCCACCACCTTCTTTCTTAATTATTTATCCAAATCATAAAAGAATTATATCATCTTGACATAGATTATTTTCTCTACTGCATCATATTTTTTTAATTTTTTTTTAATAAATTTTAGTTTTTTTCCTTGACAAGATAATCAACCTTATATTTTAGTGTTGATGACCTACTTTCAATAAAAATAAAGTATAAAACATAAAAAATAATGAAAATATTAAAAGATATATATTCTGGAAAATTCACTTATAGATCTATAAAAGGGTATTTTTACATTTCAAAAAAAATATTATTCATAAGAGTAGGAGTTGTTGAAACATCGAGTTTTATTTTTTTTTGTAATAAGACCAAAAGTAGTATAAAGTATACATTTAGTAGACACTTCCAATTGGAAAAGTTGTGGCCCATATATAACTTAGCTATAATGAATCTATATAGACCATATGTTTCACTAAAATTAATTTTTAGTTAGAATTACTTAAGTTCACTTGTGCTGATAAGTTAGCCTCAAACGTGAAATAGTTTTTTGCTTTTACCTCTCTCTCTCTCTCTCGTTATCCTATCCTATTCTCACCCTCTCAACCTTCTCTCTCTTTCTCTCTCCCTCCCTCTCACTCTCCCCCCTCTCATTATATTATCATATTCTCTCTCTACACCTCCCCCTCTCTTGAACCTACTCTCTCTATTTCTCTCTCTCCTTTTCTTCCCAATTTCCCTCCCTCCCCCTCTCCTTATCCTATTATATCTTCCTCTTATTCTCTCTCTCTCCATCTCTTTATCCTATTCTCCCCATCTCTTCCCTCCCTATCCCTCTCTCCCAAACTTCTCTCTCTCCCCTCCCCCTCCTAATCCTATTCTCTCCCTCTCTTCCTATCTCCCTCTCTCTCCCTCCCCCTCTCCTTATCCTATTCTCTCTCTCTCTCTCTCTCTCTCTCTCTCTCTAATCTACCTCTCTCTCCCTCTACCCCTCTCCTTTTCTCAATCTCCCTCCCTCCCCCTCTCCTTATCTCTCTCTCTCTCTCTCTCTCTCTCTCTCTCCTTTTCTTCCCAATCTCCCTCCCTCCCCCTCTCCTTATTCTATTATATCTCCCTCCTATTCTCTCTCTCCCTCTCCCTCTCTTTATCCTATTATCCCCATCTCCGCCCTCCCTCTCCCTCTCTCCCAATCTCCTCTCTCTCTCTCACACATCTTTCTTTCCCTATCTATCTCTCTCTCTTCCTATCACACCCCCCTCTCTCTCTCTCATTATCCCCCTATCTCTCTCTCTCCCTCTCTCTCCCCTTCTCCTTTTCCCAATCTTCCTATCTCTCCCTCTCCCTCTCTCTCCCTCTCCCTCCATCCCCTCTACTTATCCTACTCTCTCTCTCTCTCTCTCTCTCTCTCTCTCTCTCCCCTTCTCCTTTAACCAATCTCCCTCTCTTCCTATCCCCCTTTGCTTTTCCTAGTCTCCCTCTATGTCCCTCTCCCTCCACCCCCCTCCTTCTCTCTCTCTTTCTCTCTCTCTCTCTCTCTGACACACACACACACATACTCCCTATCTCTCTCCCTCTCTTCCTATCACCTTCTCTCTCTATCTCTAACTCTCACCCACACCTTCGTCTCTCTCTCTCTCTCTCTCTCTCTCTCTCTCTCTCTCTCTCTCTCTCTCTCTCTCTCTCACACACACACACACACACACACACACACACATTTTCTTCCCAATTTCCCTTCCTCCCCTTCTCCTTACCCTATTATCTCTCCCTCCTATTCTCTCTCTATCCCTCTCCCTCTCCCTCTCCTTCTCTCCCAATCTCCACTTTCTCTCCCCCTTCCTCTCCCTCCTCCTCTCCTTATCCTATTCTCTCCTTCTCTTCCTATCTCCCTCTCTCTCCCTCCCCCTCTCCTTATCCTATTCTCTCTCTCTCTCTCTCTCTCTCTCTCTCTCTCTCTCTCTCTCTCTCTCTCTCTCTCTCTCCTTTTCTTCCCAATCTCCATCCCTCCCCTTCTTATCCTATTATCTCTCCCTCCTATTCTCTCTCTCTCCCTCTCCCTCTCTCCCAATCTCCTCTTTCTCTCCCCCTCCCTCTCCCTCCCCCTCTCTTTATCCCATTCTCTCCCTCTCTGCCTATCTCCCTCTCTCCCTCCCCTCTCCCTCTCTCTCTCTCTCATTATCCTATCCTATTCTCACCCTCTCCCTCTCCCTCTCCCCCCTCTCATTATCTTATCATATTTTTGTTATGATTCCCAAAGATACTGAGAAGGGGGGTGAATCACTATCTAACCGGTTTAACAAATTTTTTGACCTTATTTAATAAATTGTATTCAAAAATAGTGTACCAGTAAACAAGAATTAATGTAGTAAATATGAACAATAAACACAACATAGAAAGCACACTATAACACAATATTTTTGCTAAGGAAACCTCGATGGGATTTGTGACCCACAATATTCACTTGCTAGCCAATGAATGGATATTATGTACAATAGTGGTGCCTGCACATACAAGAAGGCCAACTACCTAGAGCTCACTACTCAATTACAAAAGGAAGTCTCATTGAATTACAAAATGGATTATGGAAATCCAATGTGATGTACTGCTATGCCAGGTTCAGTACCAGTTTAAGCTCATACAACAACCATAAACCTTACTCCAAAATCTACCTTAATATTCGCTCATCATATCCATCCTATCATCTATGTGTATATATCCAAAATGATCTTCAAGATCTCATACTTATATATAAGTCTTATTACAATATGACATGTCGGCTTACAAAAAGATATTATAATTAAATACAGTATACAATAATCAAAATCCAGTTGGCTGGGGTGTCGGTAATCATCTTTTTCATTGCCGGTGAACTATCTGCTAGTGTAGAGTCTGCCGGTGTTGGAGCCATAGGATTGCAAGGTTTCCGTCAATGACAATACCTTCAATCATCTATAATTCTCATTGGAGTGTGCAATGCCAACAATCTCCCCCTTTGGCATTGATGGCAACACCCATGAGAAAAATTCAAAATTGTATCCAAAAATTGAAGTCCGAAAATCTTACCAAAACAGTGTGCTCCCCCTGAGAAGATGATCTCTAAGTCATTGGATTTTTCTCTTCTCTACTGATCCCCCTTTGACATCAATGGAAAAGGTTTTCAAAATGTCAATTGAGTGTAGTTATCAACTAGAACCCTGTAATAGGTTGGTTACAATCTAAAAAACATCTACTAATACAAAATTCAAGCTCTTAGTGAACCTATCATTTTCCTTCAATGCTGCCTCTGTTCTTTGAATGGTACTGGTGAGGTTATGCATTTGCTCTTTCGGTGTCTTCAGTCCTTGAATAAGTGCCTCTGATATCTCTTTCCTTAAAGAGATGAGGTAATCCAATTTGGGACCGAGTCTGCTTTTAAGTTCTTTTGCCTTGTATTTTATTCTTTCCTTTTCTTTCTCTAATTTTTCAAGTTTCTCCTCAAAACCTGCTATCTCCCACTCTACAACTGATATTGGTTTGAAGGAACCAATGATTTTGTCAGCTATATCATTTATTTCTTTCTAGACTTTACTGATCTTCTTGTCTATATCCACTATCAAAATATTAGTCTTGCATGTGTCTTTGTACAACTCCTTAAACTCCATTATTGTTTTTCTTAGTGCCGGTAGGAGGGTGTCAATGTGTCCCATGTACTTCTTTATTGTCTCATCAAATAATTTCTCTTTTTCTTTATTCATTTTCTCTCTAAATGTCTCCTCATTTATTTGTTCCACTATCAATATGTTACTGGTGATATACTTAGACAATGTGTCTAATTGACTTAAAGAATCTTTATTGTGCACATTGCACTTGGGTGCAATCAATTTTAGAATAGGAATGGTATCATCAATAGCTTTATATGCTAGTGTATTACAATCTATGATTTTATTAATTGAATCCAACAATACCTCTATCACATTAGTTGGTTTGAATTTTGTCATGGAAGAACCGAATGATTGTCCAACTACATTAACAATCTGCATTCCGCCGGTGTGAGTAACCTCTTTGCTTGTATTAACCTCTGGTAGGTCATTTTGTGTTTGGATTTCTATTAGCAAAGGCTTAGGCTTCTCAGTTGTTGCCGGTGGCACTATATCTGCATGAACCTGTGCCTCAACCTTTTTCTCTTCCTGTTTCTCAACATGTACCTTAGTGGGTTTCACTGTGGTCTCTACTGTTGGTTTCTCTGATGATGTCTCAGTGGTATTCACTATCACTTTCTCAGTATGCACCTCTGTACTATCCATTGCTGGTATCTCAACTAGTTTCTCTAACTTTGTAGGTTTTTCAATGTTTGTATTAATGGTATTGTTAGTATCCATTCCAGTAACCAGGGTATCAACTAATTGTTCAGTTTGCTCAAGTTGTGTCTCAACCCCAATCTCAATGTTATCATTTGTTGGCTCTTCATGTGTTCCTACCTCAATATTTTTAGCTGGTGGCTCAGTAGCCACATCTTTCTTCTCACCAGTGGTTTCCTTATCAACCATAATATTGACCTCTCGTGTACCAATATTCATTGTATATAGGATTTCTGATTCAGGATTTGTATCCTCATGTGTAGTCTCCAAATCCTTAGTTGCTGGTGTGTCAACAGTTTCAACCATTGAAGTAATAGAAGGAGGTGGTGGCAAATTGCCTATTACTTTAATGTTGGGTAGTCCACCTACCTTGCCTTTACCTTTTTCCTTATGCTTTTGATAGACCTTGAAAGTTTTGGGTCTATTGAGTTCTTCTTGCTTCTCTTTCTCCACAAAGAAGATATCCCATTTATTTGTTGTCTCTTTAGTGATTTCATTAACTCTGTCTGCCATTAAAGATACATGTTGGTGACCACTGGAAAATACTGTCCTGTTAGCTTCACTTATTAACTAATCAATTTCTTCTGCTAATTTAATAGGGTGTATAGAAAGTATCTTTTCAACTTTTATTTTCTTATCCAATTCCATAATAGCTAGTCTCTTGGCATCAAGTCGTCTATACAAGTCACTGGGTAGATCATCTACAACCTCTATCAATTTTTTTTTATAGATATCTAGGTGTAGAATGATACTATTTTCTATGCTTTCCTTTTCCTCATTTGTAAAAGTATCATATAGTTTATTGACATTAAACAAGTTTCCATCATCTGTTATTTCATTCAGAAGATTGTCTAAAGGAGGGATAACCTATTTTTCCTTCTTCTTCCTTGGTGTCATTTTCTTTGCTGGAGGCCTTACTACTTGTTGTTTCTTTCTTGTTTTCTTTGGTGCAACAGAGGGTTCTGGTGAAGGTTTTTTTTTCCTTTCTACTCTCTTAAACTCAGCTGGGACTTCACTATCAGATGAAGTTCCAACCGGTGAGAGGTGAGCTTTTGGTTGTAACCCTTCCAAGTCACTTTCCTTAATACAGGTGATATTCAATACATTTTCCTTGATCTCTTTCACTTGTTTAGTTGCTTTCTTGATATATTGCTCTATTTTCTTCCTTCGTTTAAGTGTTTGTACTTTTATTTCAATGGTTTCAACACTACCAAATATTTTCTCTTTAGGTTCTCTAGGGGCTTCAGGTAGGGCTTTGGAATATGTCTCAATTATGTTTACATCAGCCTCATAACCCATTTCTGTCACCCAAACAGTTCTAGGAACCACTGCCTCCATCCAGATTTCATCTTTCTTAATAACAAAAGAAATTTCTTTCTAATATTTGTCAACAATGTTCTAAGGTAGCCTTTCCCTTGTTTTCATTCTAGCCTTAAATGCTTGGAAATATTCAATTATATTGTTTTCCCTATCTGTTCCTATGTCGGTAAAGATATCCAATAGTTGTTTACCTACTGGTATGTCAAAACCAAATTCTTTCCTGCCTATACTGGGAACTTCCTTTGTAATATATAACATTAGGCAAACAAGTAGATTACCAAATCTAAAAGTACCTTTCTTATTACCTTTAATTTTATACAAGTTGTCAATAAATTCATCCTTCAACCATTTACATATATCTATCTTAGCATTATTGTTCACCATATCATAAGCAATCTTGATACATAGATTAGAAACAGAGTTCAGTCTGTTAGCATGTGTAGTTTTGTATCCTAGTATCATGGTAATGAATCTGACATTTATGTCTTTCACATCATTGACTCTCAAGGATTTGTTGTCATGGGTTTCACCAGTTAATGTCATCACAATGTTATTTGAAGCTTTCTTAGTTTTGTCAGGCCAGCTACTAGTGGAAGGTAAGCCAGTCACTACCTTCACTACTTCTCTGGTGATCTTATGGATAGAATCAAGCTAAAATAATTCTCCATGAACTCTATTGAGTACAATCCTCACAACTTCCTTAGGGAAATCTGGAATATCAAGTATTTCCACAAAACCTAGGGTTTCTATGATCTTATGTTATAGTTTCACAACACCATTCTCATCACAAATGACAATCTTATACATATTTATGATTTCATCAGCACCTAGTTCCTCAATATGACAATGTATGTATATCCTAGGATCTTCTACATATGCAACTCCTTTAGGGATTTTAGAGAATGCACCTAGGGTATCACCTTGCTTCACTACTTCAGGTATGATCTTGAATATAGGTCTAGGGCATTTGACCACTTCAATAACAATAGAGTTTGCAATGAGTTTAGGAGCAGAGGAGGAAGCCATTGATAAATACCTTAATCTGCCTTTAGGTTTGGATGTTTGAAATATTTTGCTTCACTTCTCATTGTGGATGCCTTCTCTCGGGTTTTTTGCGCTCTTAGGAAATTTGAATGCTCGGTGAGTGAAAAAGAGTTAAAAACACTTGCTTTATAATGTCTTTTCCTTCAACTACCACAATAAATGTCTACCGATTAAGTGAAACTTAACACATCTGTTGGTAAAGAAGCAATTCATCTTCTTACCATCAATTGAGGGTAAACTAGCATTATTTTCAATTAGATGCCATACCCCCAAAAGGTTTCTTTTCAGTTAGATGAAGAATCTCCTGCCGGTGGAGTGGTACTTTGTTCTACCAGTGAAGGAATAGTCTCATTAACATTCTGATCTCTCTTTCTAATCCATTGTTTTGAAAATTCTTGCTTTACCTCATCAACCTTCTCTTTACCTTTCAAACTGGGTCCTTTATTATCTGTCAGTGATGCCTTACTTCTACAAAATTTTGCAATATGTCCAATCTTGTTACAAGCATAACAAGTCACATTATTTTTCTGAATAGCCTTTCCATATCCTATGCCGATATGTGTTTTGCATTGATTAGATAAGTGTCCAAATCTTCCACAAACATAACATCTTATATTCATTCTACAATTATCTAAATTATGACCAATTTTGTTGTATTTGGAACATTGACCAGTGGGTGCATTAGTGTTCTGATAGTTTCTAGATCTACACTGATTTTCTCTATGACCATACTTGTTACAGTTAAAACATTTCCCATTAAATTTGTAGGCATTAGGTTGTCTTACCAGTTTACTATGATCATGATTGTTTGCAGTACCGGAGCTTTCACCAACTTCAAAGCCAAGTCCATTAGTGTCTCCATCAGGTCTCTGATTTTTCAGCATGTTATCAAGTTCTTCTGAAATTTTCTTGAATTTCTCTTTGTGTTGATTTGCAGTAACCAACTCATTTTCAAAGAATCCCTTATGTCTCATAAGTTCAGTTTTTTCATTTTCCATGTGGATCAGATCTATCTTCAACATATAATTTTCATGACTAAGTCTTATAGTTTTAGTTCTAGCATCATTGAGTCTTCTAGTCAAGTCATCTTCATTCTTCTTTTGTATCTCTAATGTCTTTACAAAATATCATAGTCATATCTTGCATCTCATTCCTCAAGGTCATGTTTTCTTGCCTCATCTTGCTTAGAAGATCATTAAGAGTTTCCTTTTCATCATCATCACTCTGTATCTTCTCATGAAGTCCTCTTCTTTTGTTTCTAGCAATAGTAATATTCTCTTGAAGTCCTTGAATGAATTCTTGTATAGTCTTCAGATCATCTTCAAGTTTGATATTCTTCAACTTTTTTGTATCATAATCTGAAAGAGTTGTTTCCAATTCCTTTCTCAAACTTTCCATCTGTACTAATGTCATAATCTTCCTCAAGTTGTTAGGTTTCTGAAAATAGAGGACCAAGCTCTGATACCAATTGTTAGGATTCCCAAAGATACTAAGAGTGGGGGTGAATCAATATCTAACTGCTTAACTGATTTTCTAACCTTATTAAATAAATTGCATTGCAAAACAATGTATCGGTAAATAAGAATTAATGTAGTAAATATGAACAATAAACACAACATAGAAAGTGTTGCCCCCTTTTTATTTTTCATTTATAGCCTATCAAAAAAAGAGGGTAATTATTTTCTAGGACTTAAGTCTTCATTAAATGAGCTTCGTACTCATTCATCAAACCTTTAATAAAGTTCACAATTCGAGTTCAAGAGAAATGCGTTCCATAAAGTTCCAAGTTGTCATTAGCATAGTCATTGAACTTGAACCTTGAACCTTTATGGTTCAAGGTTCAAGGTTCAATCGGTCTTTTGTCTTGTGTTTTGCGGTTGTCTTTTCAGTGCTTGTCTCTTGTTTGCTTTGAACTTGAACCATTGAACTTTTGTTTTGAAACGGTTCAAGGTTCAAGGTTCATTCCTATTATTTTGAACATTCCTTTTGTCTCTTTCTACTTGCTCACAAATGTGACTTGTTGTCATTGAACTTTGAACCAATGAACTTCTTTAAAAAATGAGTTCAAGGTTCAAAGCGGTGTTTCCAACTCAGCTCGATCGTGTCATGAAAAAAAGGCAACGCAATCAAAATAGAATTTTCCTTGGTTTTCGTGTTTTCAAATTGTAATTATGGAAACAATCATGAGAAGGCATGTCGACTGTGTGGAGTTGATTTCTAATTAATAAGCATGTCAAAATTATATCAAATCACAAGTGGTTTCACATGGAGAATAAGTTGGGTCGAAGCGTGTGTTGGTTCATTTCAGTCTTTTCCATCTTTAAATATGGGGCATCTCAGGTAAGGTAATTATTGTCGCCTTTGGCGAAGAGAGGAGACGTAGAAGGTAATTTAGCTCAGTTCTTCCGAGGGTTTCACAGTTTGATGTTGAAGACAGGTGAGTTCAATTGCTTATTTTCCCCTGCTCTGTTTAGTTCTGAAAATTGGAAAGTGTAATTCTTTGCTTCAGAATTGAATGCTATCTGATTGATGCAATTTAAAGCAAAAATGAGACCGATTCTACCCAAATTGGGTCAAACATCATGCCTGGTTAGTACCCTTCCAGAGCTAGATGATACAACCTTCATTCAGGATGAGTTAGATAACTTTTTAGAGAGGGCCAAGAACCTGATAGCTAATTCCATGATAGAAAAGATAGTTCATAGTGGTCTTGTTGAGGCCACTAAATTCCCAATTGCTGCTCCTTGCCCAGAATTAGTATATGCATGTATGAACCGATATGATGCTATTAATAGGTGTATTAGAGCCAATAATGGAGACATGCTAGTATGGATTGATAGAGAAACTGTAATGGCTGCAATTGGAATTCCTCACAAAGAGCCATATGAAGATTGGTCCATAGGAACCTCATACACATTTTTCTCTGAGAAGAGAAGTGTTTATCGAAGCTTCATAGCTGGGAACTGGCTCCTTAAAATACAAAAGGGAGGTTCTAGGTTGCCCAAACCCTTAACAAGAAAGCATTTCATCACAGAAGTTAGGGATATTGTGGTCCTTTTGAACAGGCTTAAGGGGAATTCACATGCCTTCCATTGGGAGGACTGGATGTATTTTTACTTTCAGGTATTATTAGCTAGTGAGAAATACCTAGACTGGGCGCAAGTAATTGCTGAGAGATTGCATGAAGGGTTGAGTAATTTTGTTGGAACAGCTAATTTTCACATGACTTCATACTTGTTCTATATTTTAGCATGTATCAAAGAATGGTCAGGATTACATCAGGAACCCTGGGTTGATGGAATGAAGGTCTATGAGTGCTATCAACATTTGCAAATATAGAGATACATAGAAAATTTCTTGAGATGGAATGATGTCTTTGTGGGAAGATTAACTTTTGAACTACAGGGAAATTTGAATAATAGGATGTCACCTGAGGCATTAAAGTTGGTCACCACATATGGGAGTTGTTTCATTCAATTTCCTAGATTCACTTATATCATAATTGGAGGCTTTGAAGATGAACCTTTCAGATTACCCAGATATTCTCTCAACAGCTATGTACTTTTAGAAGTTAGCAGACAGCTAGCTCATGTGGATAAGAGATTTGGGATAAAAAGTGAATCTGAAGCAATTTTCCCAGTTGAACTCGGACATTATATTTGCCAAACTATTTTTGATGCATTGAACTTAGAATTGGAGCTCAAGAAGATGAATTTGCTGCCATATGTTTCTCGGCAGGGGTTCGATAGCAAAGAATATGCAATGAAGCAACTGAATGTTGATGTGAACTTCTCACATATACCCCAATTAGAAGATTATTGGGAGGATTGTTGTGATGAATTTGAAGTTTGGAAAAGATTATGGTCGAGGTTCACTTTACAACAAATTATTACTTGGAAATTTCCCATAAACATTGCATGAATACAAGAAGTGGAAGATGAAGATGTATTGGACCTAGAGTTCAATAAAAGAGTTCATGTGCAACCTATTCCTGAAATTGATCGGGATAGGAAAGAAGAAGAAAATATTCAGTCAAGAACCTTTAATGTAATAAGGAGAATGGAGAAATGGTTAAGAGATCGTGGGCCTGGAATAAAATTTGTTGGCGGCTCAGTCAAGAAATTAGTTGAGCAATCTCATGCTGTTGTACCAATTTCTTCTTCTAATATTGTTGTTGATATTGTAGGTGTCACTGGTACTCGAAGTGAAAATGTTCAAACCAAAAGACTTAAAGAACCACTGTTTGGCCCCTCATCGGTTCGAGTCACCCGTTCCAGATGTAAAAGGAAAGGTGCAGACATCACAGGAAAAGAAACCATCATAGTTCTTGATATTGAGGATGCGCAAGTGAGTATGGGTGAACCAAAAATAGACATTCTTGCAGCTCAAGATGTAGGTAAAGAAAAGGAGCAATCTTGGGAAGGCCCCAATCAAGTGACTACTTTGGTGACCATGGATTCATCCGAATGTCAAACTCTACCAGCTAAGATATCCTCAAATGTTTCAAGGTGGTTAGGAGCATCAATAAGTAAGAAACGCAATGTAGTCCCTATCAGTGTACCCATGGAAGATATGGTGAGCAAATGCCTTGGAAATGCACCTAAGTCCAAAAAGCTAAAAGCAAAAGCTATGCTGGAGGTGGATGAGGATACAGAGCACTGGGTAGCTGAAGTGGCTTGGCCTATTTCTGACAAAGATCCAGAGAACGCAAGGGAGCAGGATTTTGTTGTTGAAAAGCTTGATTTAGGAATTGCTTCAAGGGCTACTGATGCAAAACACTTAGAGTCCCCTACTAAACGAATGTTGTCCAGAACATGGAAGGATGAGAAAGACAAATGAGAGTTAAAGCAGACCATGAAGCAGATGGCAGAGTATATTAATGCCATTCATCATCCCAGCCCACAGCCCCTATCACAGGTTCCTCAAAATTTTGATCCTAGATCTCCCATGAACTAGAATTTGTTGGATAAGGTTCAAAGAAATCATGTCCTAGCAGAAACCTTTGAAGAGTGGCTTGAGTTCATAATTCAGCAAGGAATAGAGTATATTGCTAATCTGGTAAAGGCGTATGAGGATATTGTGACTGTGACTCAAAAGTTGGAAATAGAGGTGTCAGCGTGGGAAAAGGAAAGGAAAAAATGGGTTGTAGTACTGGTTCAAATAAAAGATGTACAAAAGTATGGCGTCATGAACTTCCTTACAAAAAAGGTAGTAAATGATTTAGATGACAAGGTACTGCATGTGGCCAAGAAAAACATTGAATGGAGAAATTCAATCATAAAACAAGGTCATGAAGAGTCCATTAAGTTGCTAAAAGAATTGAAAGAACTCATTGCCGTGATGCAGAAAGACTTGAAGTGCATCGATGTACAACTTCTGAAGGAAGATGGACAAACCATTGAATAGGTAGTAGATATGGTGTTGAATTTCAAAGGGAAAATCAATTCTATTAAAGAATCAAAATCCTTTACCCGCGATGACTTCACCAAAGTGGCCCGCATTGAATCCATCTTGGTTGTCTGTTCAGATCACTTAGAGGTGCATAAAACTAAAGTCATGCAGGTGGGTATGGATAAAGAAGTCTGGAAGCAACGCATCCTGCACATTGGTCTCCCGCATTACCAAGTAGTTCATAATTTCTTCGCGGCTCATATGGAGTGGCGAAATATACGTGGCACCACGCAAACTTCAGAGACAATTTAGGCTGTTTTCTATTCTTTTAGTTATGGCTCTATTTACGGCTTGTAGTCGTTTAGTTAAATTTCAATTATAGGTAGTTGTTTCTAGAATTTCATATTTGCATTTTATTTAAAAAGACAATTAAGCCTGGTGGCTATATATATTTGTGACGACGTTTTTGCGTGATATATAATTTTTTGGTGTAAAACTTGAAGGACCAGACTAATTTCACTTGTAATTTCAGTGAAATACCCATCTTTGAGTGGAATGAAATATATGATACAACTTGAGAAACCTGTGTGTTTTGAATGCGTAAAATTTATGTTGGAATGATGATATGTTCGTGTATCAATTTCTTTTCGCTGATTTTTCATTTGAAGTTTGCGAATCAATTTGGTAAATGAAACTAGCTGTAAGTTTTTGAATTTTCTGATTCCCCTTGTCCTATGAGACATGAGTGAGTGTCAATCAGAAGTCAAACATTCTTTTATCATCCTGAGAGTTAATCTTTATTTGAGATCAAATGTCTTATTATGAATTTCATTATCCATCATTAAGCATTCATATTGTGTTGACTAATGAATGTTGAAGCCTTTTGTTTACTTTCTGGTTAAAAGTGAATCACATAAAGAGAAAATTATTCAAAATTCATTGAATATTATATAGGGAGTTGTACCTTAATGTAGAGGGTAAGAACAATAATTATTTACCCAACTGCTGGTTATCATTGGTTTTCTATTTGGGCAATAGGGGTATTTATTTGTAAATTTTGAGAAATCCAATCTGTTAACCAATAGATTTTTGGTGACTCTGCTGGGGAGTCGAATAATAAGATTAGTTTTATAGCCATAAGTTGCTTTGAATTGGTTCATAGTTCATTTTGAAGACTGTAGGGTGTGAGCACACTGGAGACCAGAAGATATACTAGATCCCAAAGGCGATAAGGATTTGTAGATTCGACTTTTGAAGAATTGCAAAACCTAAATTCCTTCCCTTCCTTCACACCTCAAAGAAGGGCAAGTAGGCCCCCAAGATCTCCTTCTATTCCTTCCCAATCCTCTATTTGTCACTCCTTGACATTACATGGTGGTGACTTTCCCACTGTGATTAATCCCACCCCTTTGAATATTGTCCTTCCTATGGCTGCAAATAATCCCTGGGGTCCAACAGTAGGACCACTTGCCCTTGGAGCAAATTTGAATCCCTTACCTAAAGGTTCTAGAGAACATTTACCTAAGTTTAATGGTGATGGAAAATTTACAGTTGATGAGCATTTTAATGCTTTTAATGTTGCATGTGGCATGTTGGCGGTTCATTATGAAGATGTAGCAGTAAGGTTGTTTATCCAGACATTGACTGGAATAGCAGCTGACTGGTTTTACCATTTGCCGAATGGTGTAATAACAAACTGGAAGGATTTGAAAACTAGGTTTGAGGATAGGTTTAAAGTGGTAGAAGATGACCATTCTCTTTTAGCCCAATTAGCTCAACTGAAAAAGGAAATACCTGAATCCATGAGAGACTTTTCGACAAGGTTTGACAAGATTGTTCATAAGATTCCAGTTAATCGGAGACCTTCTAATGATAATTTGAAATTTTTCTTCATTAATGCAATGCCTATAGAAATAAGTTTCTTTATTCATAGACAAAGGGTCCAGGACTTAGCCACTGCCAAAACTACTGCAGTAGAATTAGAAGATGATTTGATTAATGCAAGCAAATGGAGAAGAGAGGTCCAATCTGCTAACTCACAGCCATCAACTTCCACAACTCCCTCTGATCCCATAATCCAAAGATTGGTTAATGATGTGATCACACTCAAGAGACAACTCCCCAAGGCTAATAGATCCTATCCTCAACCTTATCAAGACATTCCAAGATGGCCTAATAATCAACCTGCCGGAATAGGAAATAAAGCTTTACAATTGCCCCCAACTCAGAAAAGACTGGCCATTGAAGCACCCCCTCCTAGGAGAAATATGTGCGTCTTCCATTTAATAGATGACCACGATGGTAATTCTTGTCCACAAATGATGAGACATGCACATATGCTTAATACAGGAGAGGTTCTAAATGAACCTGGCTCAATAGAGGAAATTCATGGACAACCTGGCGACTCTGGAATACACTTCCTTGAATATGAATCTGAAACAGATAGATGAGGAGATATATTGGTAACACTTGAAGATCCCTCTTGTGTCATTTTCACTAGAAACCAGCATCAATTTAAAAATACAAGCACTCCAGCATCTTATGAAAATTCAACTAAGGGTAAGGAACCTATGAACCGAAGTTCAGAAGTAAGTTCAAAGGTTCAAGAGGTTCAAATATTGAAGTGACCTGAGTCTGATATCCCTTTTGATATTGTTGAGTTTTGTAAAATGTAAAAAATTCAAATCTCTCTTGCTGCATACCTCAGATTGAATCCCAAAGAGCTAGAAAAGTTGATTCAGTATGTGCAGAGGGAAAATTTTCAATTACAACCCTCAGATGTATTGTCAAACTTTGAGTCTTTACCATTCAATACTGAAGCTCAGTTAACAGAACAAGCCAATGCTTTTACATCAAAAGAGCCAGTTAATGAATCTATAGGACCATCACATGTGCTTGACCAGAAACCTAAGCCTTTCTATGTATCCCTATTTATCAATGGTTATAAACTTAATAACTGTATTATTGATTCGAGAGCTTCACATAATATAATGCCTTCCATAGTGGCCAAAGCCTTAGGTCTCACACTTACTATAACCTTTGGTAAATTCTTCTCAATGGATTCTAAATAAATTCCTTTACTTGGTCAGATTAAAGATGCTCAAGTGGCTTTAGTAGTTCATCCCAATAAAAGAGTAAAGCTCACAATATTGGTTGTTGATATTCCAGCGAGTTATGGAATGTTGTTGAGTAGAACTTTTTGCAAAGACCTAGGTAGTGAGATTAAAATGGATTGGTATGAAGAAATGATTCCTATAGGAAGATAGAATATTACTCTCATACTAGAACCAAAATCCAAATTTACAGTGTTTCCTTCAGAGGATCCGTTGTCTTCAAAATCAGATTCTCTTTAATCATCCTTAAAACAATATGATCGAACTCGGTGCAGAAGAGACATCAAAGATAAAGAAATTCTCAAGACGACATATCACAAGGTTTGATTGAACCTTCTATACTTCGGACTTACTCAGAGCCCAGGTGGGTATACCTTTGTGAATTGAACTCACACTTTCAAACATAAACCCATAGCAAACCAGTCCAGAAAACTAGTGGATCTATTCACCTTGAAATGAATTGAAAACAAAGAATGGAAATTATACTTAAATTCAGTATTTCGATCAATAAAACATGCAATAAACAACTTCAATCAATACCAATGCCTTATCCAAGGTCACAGAGTCATCTAAACTCAAATAAGACTCCTCAAACAAAATATCTTTACGCATCCCATTGGCTTGGTTTCTATTAGTCCCTGTATATGCCTGACACCTATGAGAACTTATGCATTCAAAATTAAGCTATGATCATCAAAATTCATAGTTGCTTCCAAAGAGTTTACTGGTATGAGTGATCCTCACATCTTTAATTTCCCTCCTAAAGAGAAAAGCTAGCGAACACTTCTACTAAAAATTGCTTCACAATTCCATTCAAACAAAATAACCCTAGATTATTAGAATGAAAATAGTAAACAAATTGTGAACACACTTGAAGATGACACAAAGCTTCACTCAAAACCGATGGTCTGTATATTGATATTGAGTTCAAGAAATATTACAAGAAGTTTTTGAATATTCTCCATTAGACTTAGAAAAGCTCAGATAAATTTCTGCAACATTTTCTTACAATTCTTTGTGATCCCTTTTCCTCTAGTCCTGGTATCCATTTATAACAACATGGATGCACAAAGCTTTGGACTTCTCGAGGAGAGTTTCTTACAATCATTTCTTTCGAAATAAAGAGGTTACAAGTTTTTTGCAAAAATAGTTACAAGCTGTTTTCAGCCTCTGCAGTTTCTTCAATAGGTTGTTCAGTTGCAACCTCTTCTACCTTTTCAGGAATGCTCTCCAACTATTCTGGATCATGGGTGGCATATTTAGTTGTCCACTCATCATACACCTCTTCTATCGGCCATGAGAAATTAATCACTTTATCCTTAGTCTTAGTCAAACTTTTCCAAGAATTTCTCATTTTGTTGACTTCTGAATTGAGAAAACCATAATGTGAATTAATTTTCTCTATCTCTTGTATTGTCAAAACAAAGAAAGAAGAATCATCTAAATCAATAATTCCTTTAACTCTTGCTGACAATTTAGCTTCTATCTCCTTAACCACATTTGTTTGTTCTTTAATTGATCCTGGCTGGCAAAAACTCCTTTGAGTAACTCAAAAACTTGATCAGTGTACTCCTTTTTGCACAAACTAACCTTCCTATCAACATTATCCACCTTTGCTGCTAATTGTACTAAAACTTTAGTGATGTCAGAAGTGGATTTTATGATGGGATTGGCCCTTGCTTCATCGCAAGATACACACATAAACTCTAAATCTTGCTCCCTAGTCCTCCATTTGTCAAAAATAGGTGTCAAAATGGCCTTGTCTCCCCTGAGATCATTCCATATATCTATAATTTTACCTACATTGTTGTAGAGAAATGAGGCATTTATTGTATCTACAAAACTAGAAATTGTAGCCCTTACTCTCTCCTCATACTTCTTTGCATATAAGGCCTGAGCCTATTTTAAGTTTTCTAATTCTTGAGGAGTAATTTCAATCATTTGAGAGCTGGAGGGTGTTGGAGATGGTGGAAACTCAATGATAGGGCTAGTAGGTGGAGGCCTTGTCGGAGAAGAGGAAATCATCAGTGTTAAAGACTCACCTTGATGGTATTGTCCAGTCAACTGACTCTGCAGCTTAGCAATGATGCTATCCTTACCTCTTACCTCCTCCTTGGCATTGTTATAGGCCTTCAAAAATGTTTCCAACTTGACTTGGAGGGCCTCTTTGTCTTTAGCTTCCTTTTCTGCTACTGCAACACTAAATTTTGCAGTCTCTAACATAGTGCTAGCAGCTTCCACTACCCTTGTACTTTGCACTCTCTTCACCATCATCCCACCAAGGTAACTTGACCCTGGGGTGTCTTTTCTTTTCTTACCCTCATTTCTCTTGAGAGACCACATGACGAGTGCAACATTATCCTTATTGAAAGTAATCCCCTCCATGGGTTTGGTCTCCTTCCTCACTGTGTCTAGCACCAAGGCGTCTGCTATATCCCACTCGGGTAGAATAAGCACTCCAAATTGTGTTACCATATCTCTCCCTTGCTCAGGGGTGATGGTTTTGAACTCTTCCATCATCTCTTGGTTTATTTCCTCTTTAACCAGGGCTAGATCTTTATTAGGCTACTCAGCCTTTCTCTTTTCACATTTAGCATTATATTTATCTATGTTCTGTTTCCATATGAACTGCATAAATGCTTCTGATGTGACAAAATTGTTATCAGCCAAGAAGGCATTAGTTGCCTGCTTTATCTCAGGATCCCATTCCTAGCTTTTGAGTTCAAGGGTGGTAATATCCATTTCTGTAGCAAGGGGTTCTTCTTCCACTTCATCATAAGTGTAGGCAATTTTCCCTAGACTACCTAATTGTAGGAGTTGCTCAGCTGCTGCTTGCTCATTTCCTATATCGATAGGGGATTGCGATGGGGAATACAAAGGTGTATCTGATTGTACTTCTTTCCCTACCCTTTGCTTCTTTGGGCTTTCTTGGATGTCAATGACATCTTGTATCTTCCTCTTTCCTTTAGAGGTAGAGGGCTCCCCTGTCGTAGGCATCAACACACTATAACTAGATTTCTTATGAAGTGTATAATCACCAGGAGGGATTGCTTTGTTGGAGGCTGACCTACTTAGGATCATTCATGCCTTCTGATGGTTGCTTTTGATTACAACTTCCCTCTTCTCCTTCAAGGTCTGCATCACATCTTCAAAGCAAACAATTAAAAACTTTATTTTCTCCTCCAGAGGGAAAAAGGTAGACAATGGGTCATAGATGGCATCAAAATGATGCACAAATTCCAAGGCTTTTTTATAATCCACCCACTTCTCTTTCCTTAGTTCCTGCTCATCTAGATCAAACTCATTTCTGATGAGGTCTTCAGGAAATTGAAATTGATGGGGCCTACCTCTGTATGTTGCCTTCTTTCTAAACATGCCATTGAATAATTTTTCTTGATTAGTACACCTAGATACTATAGTGGACAAATGATAAGGCCTAAGGAAATCCTCAAAAGAAATTCCAACCTCCCTTTGTTATTACAAATTGGTGGGCTATGGTAGCTGCAGGGAAAATAGTCCCTTTACCCATGCCTGTCAACTCTGCCTGTTGTAAACCACCAATTTGTCTAAGGATCTCTGTAATTCCCACTTTGAGAGGGACGTGGTAAGGTAGCAATAATGGGGTGCCTTTGAAACCAAACACTCTGAAAACTGTTGAGACTAGATACAAGTAAATGTCACCCCAGCTATGAACAATTTTTATGTTCTTCGTGAATTCTTTTGGTCTTATGAATTCCAAAAGAACTTTGGGGATTCTTGGGTTCTCAGAGCAGAGGAGAGTCCTGATCTTGGATGCAAAGTATTTGTCAAACTTCAAGAAACTGGCATCCTCTCTATCCCATGATAACATAGTACTCCATAATTGTACCGACATTTTTTCTCCTTCTTTCTCCTTAACAAGGTCCAGTCCACTGACAAAGTAATCACCACCTTTGAAAAAAAAAAGATGCATCAAGAGTGAGTACCATCCGAAAGGCCTATGCATGTTTTCATTCTTGATTCCTATTAACCCTCCATGGATAGCATCAGTAATGAAAGAGGCATAATCAAATGTAATTGCAAGAGAAGGATTCAAAATCTGAGCAATCATTAACAAGTAATGATTTGGCAATTTGCTTCAGCATCTTCTCCCAAAACTTGGCAAAGTGCCCAATAAATTCCTTTAGCCCTCAGGGTGAACATACTTAATGAAAAGGGCTCTTGTGTGTCGGGTCCTACAACTGTTAACCCACCTATCTTCACAAAAAACTCCTTGAGAGGCCCTTTCCTGAGATGACTCCTCTGTGCACCATAAATTTGGGCTAATGATGTGAAATTTATAGGTTCTAGAAAATTGGTAAACTCATTAAGCCCAAAAGCTTTCCTAAATTCTTTAGCATTAATTTCAACAAGGGTTTTCCCATTTATATCCCGAATGCTTCTTATGACTGGCTCATAGTTGAGCGCAATTTGGGTCAACAAATCTATGTCCATAAATACCCCTAGGACTACCAATTTCCCAACATCTAATTCCCAAATACTGTTTTGCGAGATTGGACAATTTCTCATTCCAAATCCAATCTTAAATAACCCCAACCCAGACAATCCAACCTGTGGGTTTCTCAACTAGTTACCCTTGTTATACAGTCCTTCTCCTATCTTTAAACGGGGAGCTCTAGGCACTAATTCTTTTGCCTTTGATGCTTGATTAGTTGACAATGTCAACTATTCTAAAAAATCATCACAGACACTCCTTTCTGAATAATTAACTTTGCTGAAAAATTCTCTTTTAGGAGCCATTTTGAAAACGTAAGAAATGAATACCACTCTTAGACAATTCTATGACGAATCAATTATCCTATCTAAAACACACCACACAGGAATTGCTACACAGAAGTACGAGAAAACTTGTTCTTCACTTGAAAGAGTTTGCTCTATAACTGAATCGACTTGCTCTGTACCTGAAGAATATAGCTCTGCATCCGCTCCTCTGCAAAAATTCTTTAAAAGATATCTTCACCCAGTTGATAGGAAATCAAATATTGTACTTAGAGTCTTAACTACAACATTGATTCCGCATGCTTCGGCCATCCCTTCAAAATTGAATTCATATGAGAATTCGTATTTTTCGCTCCAACAGGTCATGACGTTCCTGCAGGTCTTTCATTTTGCTCTTTCGCAACTTTGCGAAGCATAACTATCGAGCAGCTTGGTCCTGCGAAATAGCGCCGATTGTCCGATCAAAAGAAACTTGATCGAGCGTTAGATTAACTAACAGCTTTGGCTCCGCATTGGGTCCCGCTTCTCTATTGGCTACATGATACCATGTGGCGCCCAACCATTGTCCTTGAAATTTCCTTTGCATTCAACTTAATACTAGTCGTGTGTCTTTCTTTTATACTGCTAGTCCCACCTTGGCGGGCCCACAACCTTCTTCTAAGACCACGTGTCATCGGACACATTGCAATCCATCATGACATGTGGACAACTCTCATTCACTCTCACTATTTTGTGGGGTATAAAGCATGAGCATCTTACCCTTGTGAAATAGTGTGGGTCCTCAGATCATCTTTTAAGTGATCGGCATTTAACCATCTGAAAAGGCTTATGGGAGTGGTGGGCCCGCTGACTCATTTTGAACACCTGGCGTCCAGTCACCTTCGAAGCTGACTCATCACTTTTTCATACACCGAGGGAAAGCCATTGCGCCTAAATAAATTCTGGACAGCTGTATCTGCCAGGTCATTTCCTAACTGCGACCTGACTCACCTCTGGGGCCCACCTTTTAGACTTTAATCCTGACCCGCTGACTGTTGTGACTTGTGCCGCATGTCGCCATTTTACTTGCTATCATCAACCAGCTAGACTATCTATGTGGCATGCCATGTCATTTTTGCAACTTCACTGGTTTTAAACTATGCGCAACTTTGCCTAGCAAAATAGCATGAGCCGTGGATCCATCCGCAAGATGCGCACTAGTTACTGGGCCCGACAACTTTAAGAGAAAAACATATAAGGCATAAATTTTGCGATTAATTAACATGACCACCTAGGAAAACAACAAGGGGGGACACTTCCTATGACCCCATGACGCATTACTTAAGTGAATAAGGTAACGAAAGAATAGAAACTTGAGGGTTTTAAACAAACATTAGAGGATCTAAAATCAAAAACCCTTAAACCCTTAAGGCCCAAAAAAGAGCTGAAACACTTGAAAATGCGCCCTATTCAAAATTTCAACAAACCATAGCCAATCATAGGAAAAGAAAAGCCCATTTTTAATCAGTTATAATAGTGGCTCTGACTGGGGATGGTTGATCGCAAGGTCAACACAAGAAAACTCAGAAACTCAGGAGAAACAGACCAAAACATAGACCAAAATAGAAAAACAAGAAAGGAACAAAATATGTACAAACAAAGGACCTACCGTGCATGGACATTAAGAGAAATAATGCTTCAAGAATTGTCCATGCACTGAAAATTCCTGCATTTCATCATTCATATTCTTCAAGAAATATGAATCCTTACCATTTAAGTCACAAACCACAAAAGGGCCAATCCATAGTGATTAAAATTTCTTGTGCTTTCCCTTATCCTGTCCTTTTGCGTTCCACTGAAGAACCATGCCATCAGTTTGAAACTTCCTTAATGATGTCATTTTATCAAAAAGATACTTTGACTGCAACTGGATCTTTTGATTTTTCTTATGGGCAGAATTCCTAAGCTCCTCCATTTCTACAATTTGGATCATTCTATTTTCCATTGGTTCAAATATCTCCATGTCCTCATTTTGCAAAAACTTATACACTAGAAGAAGGTTATTTACTGGCAATCTGGCTTGGGCACCATAGACTAATTCAAAAGGTGACATTCTAATGGATTTCTTAACTATTATTCTATCTACCCATAGAGCTAACTTCAATTTTTGATCCCAAGATCTTTTATTCTCTTCTAGGATTTTCTTGATGATATTCAATAGGCTTTTATTGCTAGATTCTTCTTGTCCATTCCCCTAAGGGTGATAAGGTGAAGAGTATGACATGAGAATACCGTGACTATTACAAAAGCCTACAAACTCTTCTGATCTAAAACACATGGCATTATCCATCACCAATTTTCCAGGTGTTCCAAACCTAGTTACAACATTATCCATCAGGAAATCAATGACAACTTTACTAGTAGCTCTTCTTGTAGGGATGGCTTCTATCCATTTGGTGAAATAATCAGTGGCCACTATGATCCATCCATGACCTCTCCCTGACCTCTCAAAAATCTCTCCAATAAAATCAATGCCCCACTGGACAAAAGGAGCTTCTACAGAGACTGGATTTAGGGGTAAGGCTCCTTCATACTTGAGCTTGGATGAGAATCTCTGACATGGGTCACATTTCCGAACATATGCATGAGTATCTTTAAATAAAATGGGCCAATAGTACCCAACTCGGATTATCTTACCAGCAGTAGTCTTAGCAGAATAATGACCTCCACATACTCCATCATGGATTTCAGTCAACACCTGTTTAGCTTGAAATTCATCCAAACACATTAGTAACTCTCCATCTCTTTTCCTCCAGAAAAGATCACCCTGAATGAGCACATATTTTTGGGACTTGAGTTTCGGAGTTCTTTTCTGATTGTATGTCATTTCTTCTGGGAGTGTATCACCTCTCAAAATTTGGATTATCTCTGTGTACCAGGGTTGCCTCTCAATACTAGTGACCAAAGCATCTCTAACCTCAACATTGTGTATTCCTACATTCATGAGATTCGACTCAGTCATGAGCTTAGCCAAACCTAAACCTCTCACCAATTTGGTGATCTTTATCTCCAAGTTGAATTCCTGAATTCTATTAATCCATCTGCATCTCTTCCCAGTAACCTCAGACTGAGACAAAATATCTTTAACTACAGCATGTGGGACATAGGCAATGATATTTGCATTCACTAAATATGGCCTAAAAGCCTTAATAGCTTTAACTAGGGCATAAGCTTGTTTCTCCATGGTTTCATATTTTAGTTCTCCTGCCTGCAAAGACTTACTGTAGAAGGCTATGAGATGTTCATATCCTTCATTGTCCTTTTGTAGTAATACGGTAGCCACCATATGATATGAAGTAAAAGAAAACAGAGAAAAAGGCTTACTATAATCAGGGGATTTCAACACTGGGGCCTCCTGGATTGTCTTCTTAATCTCAGCAAAAGCTTTTGAAGCTTCTTGATCCCAATAAAATTTTGTATCCTTCTTAAGCAATTTGATGATAGGCTTCACAATCTTTGCGAAGTTTGCAATGAATCTCTTGACAAAATTTACTTTACCTAAAAAAGATTGGATACCTTTCACATTTTTAGGTTCAGACACCTTATTGATTGCTTCAATTCTCTCAGGGTCTATCCTTACCCCCTCCTTGGAAACTATGTGTCCCAATAGCTTTCCCTCAATGACCCCAAAATGACATTTCTTGGGATTTAGTGATACACCAAATTCCAAGGCTTTATTGAACACCTTCTCTAGATGTCCACAATGATCATCAACTTTCTTAGAGAAACAAGTTAGATCATCTTGATAAACCACCATGATGATGTTTATGAATTCTTTGAAAGCTACATCCATAGCTCTCTGAAATGTAGCTCCTGCATTTTTTAATCCAAATGCAATTCTCACATATACATAAGTTCCCCATGGAGTAGTGAAAGTTGTCTTAAACTGTTCAGACTCCTTTACCAACACTTGATTATATCCTGAGAAACCATCCATCATGGATAAGAGATCACATCCTATCACTCTCTGTAGCATGGCTTCCATATTTGGGGATGAGTAGTTATCTTTCAAGGAAGCAACATTTAAATTTCTGAAATCTACACACAATCTAATGTCTCCATTCTTCTTCCTCACTGGGACCAAATTGGAGACCCATGAAGAGTGCCTTATTGGTTTGATAATCTCCCCTTCTCTCAATTTGGTCAACTCTTGTTGCATTTTAGTTTCTAACAAGGGATTGATAGGCCTATGTTTCTGTTTGAAAGGCTTAGCATCTAGAAGTAAAGGAACTTCATGCTGAAAAAGATCTTGTCTATACGCCTTTAGGTCTTCATAATACCAAGCAAAGACATGCTTATACCTTTTCAATAAATTAATAAGGTTAGTCCTGATATGAGGGGGTAGCTTCTTTCCAATATATACCAACTTAGGGGATGATTTTGTCCTAGGTTTACCTCCTCTAACTCTTCCAACTTGGTGGTAGACTGTTGATGTAAGTGACTATCATTATAACTGAACATGCTCTCTAGCTCCACTAGCCCTTTAGGTATCTCATTGGTTTCCAACTGGACCACATCATTTCCAAACATTGTCTCTCTATTGTCTACCACTTCCACCAATGCATTACAATCAATCTTTTGTCCATCATAATCATCAACACATTGGATAAACCTAAGAATGTCTTCATCATCAGCAAAAACTTGCCAATTGTACACATTATCAGGAATAGCAGGCCTAGATTTTATTTCCATAGTGGAAATACCGGTTAGCATTGCATCATCATTTTTCAAAGCAACATTATCTAGGAAATCTGCCATAATATTTTTTGCTCGCTCTATGCAATTAATAGAAAAATGCATCAAAATGCTCAATAACATCCCAAACAGCATGCTTATACTGCTTTAATCTATTATTCTTGGATGCATATTTAGATCTCACCTGAGAGACAACCAATTCTAAATCCCCCATTACTTTCAACAGTTGGATTCCATGCCTTTTTGCAACCTCAAGTCCTAGTAACAGGGCTTCATATTCTGCAGTATTATTTGTGCACTGGAATGCCAATAAAAATGAATACTTAAAAGTTATACCTGATGGGGATACAAAAAGAACCCCTGCTCCAAATCCTTCTTTGGAGCAAGCTCCATCAAAATACATCTGCCACAAGCCATACTGCTGTGTTTGCAACTCGACCACAATAGGGTCAGTATTCTTCAATTAAGGTGAAATTGGTTGAAGTCTAAAGTTATCTAGATCTACATCGATCATACAATTAAGCATACTGGGGTCTACATTTTCAATTACCCTAGGAGCTCATGGCTCTTTGTATAATTTGACCTAATTACCATTAATAGGAATGGTAGCATAGGATAGGTCTAGTTGAACATTTCCCCCTACTGCTGCTACCCACTGCCTGGAAAGTAACATACCATAGTGGGGTTTAGTGTCAGTAACAATAACATCCATTTTGTAAGTGGCTTTAGGGAATGCTGCTATTTTTACTTCTACATCTTTCCTTGTACCTATCACAGGTACTTCTTTGTTATCCATGGCATAGCATTTCCCATACAGAGTGGTTACTGATAACCCTAATTCTTTCATAACACCATAGGGTATTACATTAGCAGCAGCTCCTAAATCTATCATGCAGTTTTTAATCAACCGGTTATTGACTAACAAGGTAATATAGAAGGGATCTACCTGAGAAGGCTCCTAAGTGATAGTGGTTCCAACATAAACCTTTGGGGTTTGGAACTCTTTATCCTTTTCAACTTTAGCTGAACCGGTGGGTAATACTATGTCACTATCAGAAATACTAGAGAATAAAGACAAAGTTGCATCCTTATGTTCTTTAATCTTTAGTAATTCTACTAATGGAATAGTGACCTTCATTTGAGTTAAAGCTTGGGCCATGTCAAATGTAGAACTATTGCATTTTTCAATATTAGCCCTAACTTTTTCTGTTTTGAATTGACTTGCCCTTTTCACTGTCTCTGCTCCTTGAATATCACTAGCATTTTTATCATCTTTGCCTCTAGGTACATCTTTGACTTGTTCCCCTTTTTCTTGACCGACCTTAGGAACAGTAGTAGCACTACTTGATGCCCCCTTTTTTATAACTTCCTTTACAAACATATAACTCGGCTCACCCTGATTAGTGTCTCTCTTGGTGCTTCTTAGATTATAGTTATGTTTTGCTTTGGCAATTGTAGCTTTAGTGAGATTTCTAACCTCTTCCTCACTAGGCCTCCTAAGATGAACCTCTTCATTTTCAATTGTTACCACATTCAATGTAGGATGCCTATCTAAGGCTAATTGTCCTTGCACTAGCTTTTCATTATCCAGCACATCACTATATTCACTTTGCACAGATTCCTCATCACTTTCTATGATGACTTCAAACATATTAATGCCAGGCTCTACTTGTGGTCTCATAGATTCTTCAAGAGCTTGAGCCACTGCACACTGATGAGGAGAATGTGGTCCATCACAAGCAATACACCAAGGAGTGTTTTCTATATTGTGAACAATTTTCCCTTTCAAGGGATCTAGTGTGTCTTGACTTTAGGTAATTTTGGGCTTCTCAATTTGGGGTTTACCATCCTTCCAATTGGTATTATAAGGCATATCATGTAATCTACGGTGTCTATCTTGCCAATTATAATGAGGTTTATCATTTTTGTTAACCTTGGCAGTCAAATCTTTCATAAGAGTGACCAATTTCTCTATCTTATCATCCTCTTTAGCAATTTTATTAGGTTGTTGTTTGGTTTCTTTCCATAATCTACCATTTGTCCTTCTTCCTAATTTTCCAAATGCTTTTCTATTACTTTCTACATTTATGGCAATTCTAAAAGCATCTCTCAAGTTATGGGGATTTTTATCTCTCAAGATATAGGCCATCTTGGAGTCAAATTCATTGTAATATGTATTAAGACACATGTTATCATCTAGACTCATTACTTGATATAATTTGTGCATGGCCTTCTAGAATCTGGCATTGAAATCAGTGACCATTTCATTTTCAGATTTTCTAATATTGTTGAACTCATTTAGCATGAAACTCACATTAGTCTTGTCACCATACTACTCTTGAAAGCAATTTTTAAAATCTTCCCATGAACCTATGCTATTGACTAGAAGACCTTTGTACCAATCTCTTGCATCATCAACCAGAGATTGAACAAACAGTTTCATAATAACATCTTCATCTACTATCTCATAATCATTTATTAGATCCCCAAAAGATTTCAGATGCTCCTCAACACTAATTGCATTGTTCCCAGCAAATTTATGGAGTTTGTCTCTTAACCCAGTGGGAACATGATTTGGATATCCCAGGATTCCATCGAAGAACAATTGTCTTTATTGTTCTAGATTTATTGGTCTTCTTTGAAAAGGGGTAATAGCACTGTTATTTCTCATAGTCATTTTAGCTTTTGGGATTGGAGATTGAGGTTCTTGGGTGTACTGTTTATTCATAGGGATTTGGCTTACTGAGGAAATATTAGCTTGTGCTGCAGGTTGAGTATTGGCCTGAGGAAAGGAAATGTGTTGGGGATTAGGCTTGCTAAGATCTTCTGATGGGAATGTAATAGGGGGAGCCTTTAAGTAATTAATCTTTCTTTTTACTTCCTGATTCACTACTTCTAACTCAGCCTTTTCTAATTCCATTTGGAGATCTTCCTTTTCCTTTCTCATCCTTTCCATCTCTATCTCATGTGCTAGAAGCCTATGAGAGATCTCTTCTATAGTTTTGGATTCTATTCCATCATCTACCCATTTCTATTTTCCTTTATCTAGATTGGCTTTAGGAAGCTGGGAGTCATTAAATACTTCCCTAGTTGGCTGAGCTACTGACTTATAAGCTTGTTTAGTTTTGGGGATTAGAATTTCTCTAATCATAGGGCCTTCCTCATCACTTTTTTCTTTCTCCTTAGCAAGTACTTCAAGATCAGCTATCTGTCTGAGAAGCCTATCTCTTTCCATTAGTTTGGCTTTAACTTCCCTCTCCTTATTTGCCTCCTTTTGGGCTCTTAGGGAGATTAAATGATGGACGCTTCTATTTAAATCTTCAAACTCTTGAGACACTTTATCCTCATCAGGAAAGTTTTCTTCAGAGTCTGATGCATTAACTTGATCTATATCAATTAGACTAATGTTCCCATCAATTGTCCTAGGAATGGAGTACCTAAATGCATTTGAACTGGTTATATCTTTTGCAGAAACACTAATATGAGATAGATCTTGATTTAAAATAGGTGCATCATCAATATTTCCAAACAATCTCGAATGGAAACCTAAGATATCATGTTTTGAATCCCTGGAAGATGAATTAGACTTTGCATAAACAGGTTGATCAGGCATCTTACCAGTATTATTGTTTTTCAGCACCCAAGCAGCATTTGATGGCTCATGGAACATAGATCTTTTCTGGCCTCTCCATGACTGTTCTGGCAGACCTTCTTGCAAGGTTTCACGAGGATGTTTCTTCATGAATGATCTCATGTTTTTTGCTCCTTGCATCTCACTTGTCTTCCTTTTATAAATATTTGTATCTCACAAGGATTGGTTCAAAAGTAATAGAGTCACCACCCACACAACTATGGGAATTATGAAAACAAGTAGTTTAATCCACAAACACACAACAATTTTCTTTATAAGCCTCAACACAGATCTGCAATTATATCTTTATTGTAACTCTCCTTAGCAGAGTCACCAATTTTGTTGTCTTCAAAATCTGATTCTCTTTAATCATCCTTAAAATAATATGATCGAACTCGATGCAGAAGAGACATCAAAGATAAGGAAATTCTCAAGACAACATATGACAAGGTTTGATTGAACCTTCTAAACTTCGGACTTACTCATAGCCCAAGTGGGTATACTTTTGTGAATTGAATTCACACTTTCAAACATAAACCCACAGTAAACCAGTCTAGAAAACCAGTGGATCTATTCACCTTGAAATGAACTGAAAACAAAGAATGGAAATTATACTTAAATTCAGCATTTCGATCAACAAAACATGCAATAAACAACTTCAATCAATACCAGTGCCTTATCCAAGGTCACAGAGTCATCTAAACTCAAATAAGACTCCTCAAACAAAATATCTTTACGCATCCCATTGGCTTGGTTTCTATTAATCCTTGTCTATGCTTGACACCTACGAGAACTTATGCATTCAAAATTAAGCTATGATCATCAAAATTCAAAGTCTCTTCCAAAGAGTTTATTGGTATGAGTGATCCCCGCATCTTTAATTTCCCTCCTAAAGAGAAAAGCTAGTGAACACTTCTACTAAAAATTGCTTCGCAATTCCATTCAAACAAAATAACCCTGGATTATTCATAATGAAAATAGTAAACAAATTGTGAACACACTTGAAGATGACACAAAGCTTCACTCAAAACCGATGGTCTGTATATTGATATTAAGTTCAAGAAATATTACAAGAAGTTTTTGAATATTCTCCATTAGACTTAGAAAAGCTCAGATAAATTTCTGCAGTGTTTTCTTACAATTCCTTGCGATCCCTTTTCCTCTAGTCCTGGTATTCATTTATAACAACATGGATGCACAAAGCTTCGGACTTCTCGAGGAGAGTTTCTTACAATAATTTCTTTCAAAATAAAGAGGTTACAAGCTTTTCGCAAAAATAGTTACAAGCTCTTTTCGGCCTCTGCAGTTTCTTCAACAGGCTATTCGGCTGCAACCTCTTCGACCTTTTCAGGGGTGCTCTCCAACTATTCCGGATCATGGGTGGCATATTTAGTTGTCCACTCATCATACACCTCTTATGTCGGCCATGAGAAATTAATCACTTTATCCTTAGTCTTAGTCAACCTTTTCCAAGAATTTCTCATTTTGTTGACTTCTGAATTGAGAAAACCATAATGTGAATTAATTTTCTCTATCTCTTGTATTGTCAAAACAAAGAAAGAAGCATCATCTAAATCAATAATTCCTTTAACTCTTGTTGACAATTTAGCTTCTATCTCCTTAAGCCACATTTGTTTGTCCTTTAATTGATCTTGGTTGGCAAAAACTCTTGGGAGCAACTCAAAAACTTGATCAGTGTACTCCTTTTTGCACAAACTAACCTTTCTATTAACATTATCCACCTGTACTACTAATTGTACTAAAACTTTAGTTACATCAGAAGTGGATTTTATGATGGGATTGGCCCTTGCTTCATTGCAAGATACACACATTAACACTAAATCTTTCTCCCTAGGCCTCCATTTGTCAAAAATAGGTGTCAAAATGGCCTTGTCTCCCCTGAGCTCATTCCATATATCCATAATTTTACCTACATTTTTGTAGAGCAATGAGGCATTTATTGTATCTGCAAAACTGGAAATTATAGGCCTTACTCTCTCCTCATACTTCTTTGCATATAAGGCCTGAGCCTGTTTTAAGTTTTCTAATTCTTGAGGAGTAATTTCAATCATTTGAGAGCTAGAGGGTGTTGGAGATGGTGGAAACTCAATGATAGGGCTAGTAGGTGGAGGCCTTGCAAGAGAAGAGGAAATCATCAGTGTTGAAGACTCACCTTGATGGTATTGTCCAGTCAACTGGCTTTGCAGTAGCAATTATGCTATCCTTACCTCTTACCTCCTCCCTGGCATTGTTATAGGCCTTCAAAATTGTTTCCAACTTGACTTGGAGGGCCTCTTTCTCTTTAGCTTCCTTTTTTGCTACTGCAACACTAAATTTTGCAGTCTCTAACATAGTGCTAGCAGCTTCCACTACCCCTATACTTTGCACTCTCTTCACCATCATCCCACCAAGGTAACTTGACCCTGGGGTGTCTTTGCTTTTCTTACTCTCATTTCTCTTGAGAGACCACATGACGAGTGTAGCATTATCCTTATTGAAAGTAATCCCCTCCATGGGTTTGGTCTCCTTCCTCACTGCGTCTAGCACCAGGGCATCTGTTATATCCCACTTGGATAGAATAAGCACTCCAGCTTGTGTTACCATATCTCTCCATTGCTTAGGGGTGATGGTTTTGAACTCTTCCATCATCTCCTACTTTATTTCCTCTTCAACCAGGGCTAGATCTTTATTAGGTTACTCAGCCTATTTCTTTTCACATCTAGCATTATATTTATCTATGTTCTGTTTCCATATGAACTGCATAAATGCTTCTAATGTGACAAAACTGTTATTAGCCAAGAAGGCATTACTTGCCTGCTTTATCTCAGGATCCCATTCCTAGCCTTTGAGTTCAATGGTGGTAATATCCATTTTAGTAGCAAGGGGTTCTTCTGGCATTCCTTCTTCCACTTCATCATAAGTGTAGGCAATTTCCCCTAGACTACCTAACTGTAGGAGTTGCTCAGCTACTGCTCGCTCATTTCCTATATGGATAGGGGATTGGGATGGGGAATACAAAGGTGTATCTGATTGTACTTATTTCCCTACCCTTTGCTTCTTTGGGCTTTCTTGGATGTCAATGACATCTTGTATCTTCCTCTTTCCTTTAGAGGTAGAGGGCTCCCCTGTCGTAGGCATCAACACACTATAACTGGATTTCTTATGAAGTGTATAATCACCAGGAGAGATTGCTTTACTAGAAGCTAGCCTACTTAGGATCATTTGTGCCTTCTCAGGGTTGCTTTTGATTACAGCTTCCCTCTTCTCCTTTAGGGTCTGCATCACATATTCAAAGCAAATAATTAAAAACTTTATTTTCTCCTCTAGAGGGAAAAAGCTAGACAATAGGTCATAGCTGACATCAAACTGATGCATGAAATCCAAGGCTTTCTTATAAGCCACCCACTTCTCTTGCCTTAGCTCCTGCTCATCTAGATCAAACTCATTTCTGATGAGGTCTTCAGGAAACTGAAGTTGATGGGGCATACCTCTACATGTTGCCTTCTTTCTAAACATGTCATTGAAGAAGTCTTCTAGATCAACACACTTGGATACTGCAGTGGACAAATAATAAGGCTTAAGGAAATCCTCAAAGCAATTCCAACCTCCCTTTGTTATTACAAATTGGTGGGCTATGGTAGCTGCAGGGAAAATAGTCCCTTTACCCCTACCTGTCAACTCTGCCTCTTGTAAACCACCAATTTGTCTAAAGATCTCTGGAATTCACACTTTGGGAGGGACCTGGTAAGGTAGCAAAAAATGGGGTGCCTCAGAAACCAAACACTCTGAAAACTATTGAGACTGGATACAAGTAAATGTCACCCCAGTTATCAACAATTTTTATGTTCTCTGCGAATTCTTTTGGTCTTATGAATTCCAGAAGAACTTTGGGGATTCTTGGGTTCTTAGAGTAGAGGAGAGTCCTGATCTTGGATGCAAAGTATTTGTCAAACTTCAAGAAACTGGCATCCTCTCTATCCCATGATAACATAGTACTCCATAATTGTACCAACATTTTTTCTTCTTCTTTCTCCTTAACAAGGTCTAGTCCATTGGCAAAGTAATCACCACCTTTGAAAAGAAAAAGATGCATCAGGAGTGAGTACCATCCGAAAGGCCTATCCACCTTTCCATTCTTGATTCTTGTTAACCCTCCATGGATAGCATTAGCAATGAAAGAGGCATAATCAAATGTAATTGCAAGAGAAGGATTCAAAATCTGAGCAATCATTAACAAGTAATGATTCAGCATATTTGCTTCAGCATCTTCTCCCAAAACTTGGCAAAGTGCCCAATAAATTCCTTTAGCCCTTAGGGTGAACATACTTAATGAAAAGGGCTCTTGTGTGTTGGGTCCTACAACTGTTAACCCACCTATCTTCACAAAAAACTCCTTGAGAGGCTCGTTCCTGAGATGACTCCTCTGTGCACTATAAATTTGGGCTAATGATGTGAAATTTATAGGTTCTAGAAAATTGGTAAACTCATTAAGCCCAAAAGCTTTCCTGAATTCTTTTGCATTAATTTCAACAAGGGTTTTCCCATTTATATCCCGAATGCTTCTTGTGACTGGATCATAGTTGAGCGCAATTTGGGTCAATAGATCTATGTCCATAAATACCCTTGGGACTACCAATTTCCCAACATCTAATTCCCAAATACTGTTTTGCAGGGTCGGAGAATTTCTCATTCCAAATCCAATCTTAAATAACCCCAACCCAGACAATCCAACCTGTGGGTCTCTCAACCAGTTACGCTTGTCATACAGTCCTTCTCCTATCTTTAAACAGGGAGCTCTAGGCACTAATTCTTTTGCCTTTGATGCGTGATTAGTTGACAACATCAACTGTTCTAAAAAATCATCACAGAGACTCCTTTTCAAATAATTAATTTTGCCAAAAAATTCTCTTTTAGGAGCCATTTTGAAAACATAAGAAATGAATACCACTCTTAGACAATTTTGTGATGAATCAATTATCCTATCTAAAACACACCACACATGAATTGCTACATAGGAGTAAAAGAAAACCTTTTCTTCACTTGAAGGAATTTGCTCTACAACTGAACCAACTTGCTTTGTACCTGAAGAAAATAGCTCTGCATCCGCTCCTCTGCAAAAATTCTTTAAAAGATATCTTCACCCAGTTGATAGGAAATCAAATATTGTACTCAGAGTCTTAACTACAACATTGATTCCACATGCTTCGACCATCCCTTCAAAATTGAATTCATATGAGAATTCATATTTTTCTCTCCAACGGGTCACAACGTTCCTACAAGTCTTTCATTTTTCTCTTTCGCAACTTCGCGAAGCATAACTATCAGGTAGCTTGGTCCTACTAAATAGCGCTGACCGTCTAATTAAAAAAACTTGATCAAGCATTAGATTAACTAATAGCTTTGGCTCCGCGCTGGGTCCTACTTCTCTATTGGCTACATGATACCACATGGCACCCAACCATTGGCCTTGAAATTTCCTTCGTATTCAACTTAATACTAGCCGCGTTTCTTTCTTTTATACTGTTGGTTCCACCTTAGTGGACCCACAACCTTCTTCTAAGACCACGTGTCACCGGACATGTTGCGATCCATCATGACACGTGGATGGCTCTCATTCACTCTCGCTATTTCACAGGGTATAAAGCATGAGCATCTTACCCTTGCAAAATAGCGCGGGCCGTCAGATCATCTTTTAAGTGATTGACATTTAACCATCTGAAAAGGCATACGAGAGTGGTGGGCCCGCTGACTCATTTGGAACACCTGGCATCCAGTCACCTTCGGAGCTGACTCGTCACTTTTTCATATGCAGAGGGAAAGCCACTGGGCCTCAATAAATTCTTGATAGCTGTATCTGCTAGGTCATTTCCATCATGACACGTGGATGGCTCTCGTTCACTCTCGCTATTTCGCGGGGTATAAAGCACGAGCATCTTACCCTTGCAAAATAGCGTGGGCTGTCAGATCATCTTTTAAGTGATTGACATTTAACCATCTAAAAAGGCTTACGGGAGTGGTGGGCCCGCTAACTCATTTTGAACACCTGGCGTCCAGTCACCTTCAAAGCTGACTCATCACTTTTTCATACACCAAGGGAAAGCCACTGGGCCTCAATAAATTCTTGACAGTTGTATCTGCCAGGTCATTTCCTAACTGCAACCTGACTCACCTCTGGGGCCCGCCTTTTAGCCTTTAATCCTGACCCGCTGACTATTGTGACTTGTGCCACGTGCCGCTATTTTACTTGCTATCATCAACCAGCTAGACCATCTATGTGGCATGCCATGTCATTTTCACAACTTCGCTGGTTTTAAACTATGTGCAGCTTCGCTTAGCAAAATAGAACAAGTCGTAGATCCATCCGCGAGATGCGCACTAGTTACTGGGCCCAACAACTTTAAGAGAAAAACATATAAGGCATAAATTTTGTGATTAATTAACATGACCGCCTAGGCAAACAACAAGGGGGGACACTTCCTACGACCCCATGACCCATTACTTAAGTGAATAAAGTAATGAAAGAATAGAAACTAGAGGGTTTTAAACAAACATTAGAGGATCTAAAATCAAAAACCCTTAAACCCTTAAGGCCCAAAACAGAGCTGAAACACTTGAAAATGCACCCTATTCAAAATTTCAGCAAACCATAGCCAATCATAGGAAAAGAAAAGCCCATTTTTAATCAGTGATAACAGGATCCAAAATCACAAATATTGTATCAGGAATGTGAATTTGGTAACTACTTTCTTTTCTCTGATGACATTAAAAATATGTTAGGAGATGTAGATGATCACACTGTAGGGTTGTGGATAATGGAATTTGATGAGAGTTGTGCATCTGCTGGATCTGGTGCTAGAGTGGTACTTATTTCTCCATAGGGTGAGAATTTTCCTTTTTCATTTAAGTTGGAGTTTAAAAATACAAATAATACCACAGAATATGAGGCATTGTTGGTAGTAATTAAGCAAGCTAAGAAGAAAGGGATTAAACTGTTGTGTGCTAAAGGTGATGCAGAATTGATTGTTAATCAGGTACGCAATCGTTATTATGTGAAAAATGAGAGGCTCAAGCATTATAGAAATAGAATTTGGGATGAAATTGAGTATTTTGATGCATTTTCAATAGAAGCTATTCCTAGAAGTCAAAATTCTTGCGCAGATTCCCTAGTGGTATCGGCATCATTACTACTTCCACATCTGGATTTTGGTACAGATGTTTACAGAATTGAAGTAGTTTATCGCCCAAATGTCCCTGATAATTCTGATTTCTGGCAAGTGTTTGAAGATGATAAGCATATTGATAAGTTCTTACAAAATGCTTCTGTGTTTGCTTTTTCTTATTTTGAAGGTTCAGAAAACCAATGTAATGAATTTTGTCCAAATGAGAAAGGAAGCTTCAGAGAGGGAGTAGTTCAACTTAAGGGAAATCGATTTCCAAAAGGATTGGTAACTTTAAAGAGTCTGTTCGACCGCAATGACAAGTTTGCAAGAAGAACTAATTCCCACGATGCTTATACATCAAGTGAATATGAGAAGATTAATATTGGTAAGGAAAAGAATCCAAAAATGGTCAATTTGGGTAAATGTTGCACTCCGAAAGAAAGGCATTTGTACATCAAACTATTGAGAAAGTTTCGCGATGTTTTTGCTTGGTCCTATGAAGATTT